>NC_142935.1:54253665-54256165 GCF_046866305.1 Octopus bimaculoides
GCACAGACCAGCCTATGCCTTAAATTCGCGTGTAAGTGGCTGAATATCACACAAGTACATGTACCATTAAAGTAATCCTCGGGCAAAATTGGCATAATACATGTGACAAAGCAGGCCCCTTTAAATTACAGGTACAGTACATCCAACAGGTTTCCACTTAAATTTCACTCCTCATAACTGCCTAGTTTTATGACACTTCCACCTAGGTACTTCACGATTCACTTGTCCCTTCTTATCTTTTAGGCTATATTTGGAGTTCATCCCACCAAACCGTTGCCTCTATATGACCCTCCCCCGCACGCTCTAGGATTCCCTTCCACCGGCTGTGATATTCCAGCAGTCATCAGTTTGCCATTATTCAAGAGAATGGAGTGAGACTATTGGGCGCGGCTGTTTGGACGCTAGTGACTTGACGCGAGATGACTGTATACAGAAAGTGCTTTAGCGAAATTATTTTTTGGCACAGGAGACAAACACACACACACACACATATGCACGTGCGTGCAGAAATATACACATACAGAGTAGAAACAAGTGGTGAAATAGGGGGAGAGAAAAAGGTAGAGAGGGACAGAGAGAGAGAGAAGTGGAAATAGAGAGAGAGAGGAGGAAAGAGAGAGAAGTGGAAGGAGAGAGGGAAAGAGAGAAACATTAAAATGAAGGATACATTAAAACGCCTGATGTCAGTGTCGAATCAGCGAGGCTAAGCAGATGATACCAAAACGGCTGCGCCAAAACGGCTGCGCCAAAACGGCTGCGCCAAAACGGCTGCGCCAAAACGGCTTATATCCTCAAGAGGAACCTTAACTACATCAATCTCACCGCTCTTGAAGGACCCCGAGAAGATTATGGAAACAATTCTTTTCTCCGACAGTTCCTCAGTAAACCCACTAGGGGATTGAGAACATCACAGGTGCAATGTCTTCTTAAATTTTGTTACCCTGGCACACACCCCACTTCAATTTGATAACAAATCGAATCGACCTGTACCCTACATCTTAAATGTTACGTAGTAATATTCAAAGGCAAGTATAGTTTCATTTGATTTCCCAGCATACAATGAAATGAATTTTAGCACACTCAGGTCGGATTTGGAACCCGGACAATTGAGAGAGCCACCAACGTGATAGGCACGGCAACTGAAACAGACTCAAAGTGGCTATGGATGATAATACAGGGGAACAATTTGGAACATAATTTCTGAGGGGTTTCCTGTTTCACTTGATTTTGACTAAAACTGGCATGCTGCTCTCAAATCTACAATCAGTTTTCTTCTATCACGCCGCTTTATTTTACCCTCTGAATAATCACAATTGTATTGTTTGTTTGTCCGTAAGAAATAGGACTGGTCAGCAGCTTTTATTATTTAAATGATAAGACCGCGTGCGGAAAACCTTCCGCAAGTGAAGACTGGTTGAGTCCTCACTGACCCACTCAAGCGAAGAGTGCAGGAAAAGGGGCGAAACTTTTTGCGACCCTGCTATACTTACTGTCGATACAGAAGAGTTTTCAGCATTGCGATCGATTTAGAAGAGCTTGCAAAATCTCTGAGTAGCACCTGCAGTTTCTGCGTAGGTCAAAGTATCGCTTATTTCACCTAAAACGATTTAACTTCGCGAAGTTACCTCCACAACCAAATCATGTCTACGGAAAGGTACAGGTATAACAAGTTCCTTCGTTATAGGAAATTAGGCCGGATAGTTGTTGTGCTGATAGCGGTAAATGAGCCAGAAATAAGCCTGTCCTTTTACTTAATGGCATGTCAGTTATAGAGAATGCTTGATTCTTGAGGTTACCTCTCATTCTCATTGAAGCTAAGTCTTAAATGCCGTTTGGTAATTATGATGCATCTTATAGAGGCGAAGATAATTTTAATAAACCAGGAATTTATGTTGTATGGTATTTAATATACCGGTATTTCTCTCTCTCTCTCTCTCTCTCTCTCTCTCTCTCGCTCTCTCTCGCTCTCTCTCACTCTCTCACTATCTATCTATCTATCTATCTATCTATCTATCTATCTATCTATCTATCTATCTCTCTATCTCTATATATATGTATATATGATATAATATAATATAATATAACACACACACACACACACACACACACACACACACACACACACACACACACACACACACATATATATATATATACGCACACATACACACAACTACAACGCCCAAATTCGGCGTCATTCCATTTCGAATGTTGGGATTTATCACAAGACATCGAAGCACAAACTTCTCTCCCGAATTAAGGTAATACATGCATGATACTAACTTCTGTTCCATTTCCTATGCATACACACCCTTATCATTGCTCTAATTAACTTTTAGCTATTTATGTAAGTTTTAATTATTAAAATCATTTTCTCAACTTGCTTTCAGCTGAGTTGATATAACTACCAACCAACTTACATGTGTATATACCTGTGTACACGCGCACACATATACACACACACAGACGTACATACATACACCCACATATGTATGTGCGT
>NC_142935.1:54266165-54278665 GCF_046866305.1 Octopus bimaculoides
TTTAGCAATCTATAACCTTTGTTCTTGTTTTCTCTTATAATTCTTTTGCTTTAGGTGGTGTCCCTCAAAACTCACATTGTTGCACTCTATTACCATATTCCTTAGCATAGATTTCTGCTAGTTTATTGGTCTCACAACAGTCTTCTATGCACAACGAACTCTTTAATCGTTCGCTCTCTACAGAGTTGTGCCCTGCCATTTGGAAGCACATTTCAGTGTGTGCCGTTTCAAAAAAAGGCAAACCCACCCGATCCAATGAACTACCCTCTCATCGGCCTCACTTCTAACATCTCGAAGGTAATGGAAGCGGCCATAACGTTTCTCAACACTTTCAATCTCTCTCTCTCTCTCTCTCTCTCTCTCTCTCTCTCTCTCTCCCCCCCCCCCCTCTCTCTCTCTCCCCCTCTCTCTCTCTCTCCCTGCTCTCAGCGATTGCCACTACCGCTTCCGCAGAGCCAAACTCACTGGATACCTACTCTCTTACATCATTCATCAGTGAAATCTCACTTCAGAGAAGTTCAGCGGAACTAATATTGTAACTTCAGACATTAGCAAAGTCTTCGCCCGTGTCTGGCAAGCGAATCCCCAAAGAAAACTTATCGCCAACGAGCTCCAACTAACGCTCATCTCTTGGGTCGATCGCCTCTTTTCAGATCGCCGGCACATGTTAATGGAGCTCTTTCTGCCCAATTCTCAGTTAATTCTGGTGTTCCTCAGGCTTCGGCTTTATCCTCCACTCTTTTCGTCTTATACACCAATAACCTACTTGTCGCCCACATCAGTTTCCACACTCATGTATATGATACAACCCTTCATTCTTTACTAACTTTCTCTAACTATGCATCATTTTGTTGTTGTTGGCACTCCGTCGCTTACGACGTCGAGGGTTCCAGTTGATCCGATCAACGGAACAGCCTGCTCGTGAAATTAACGCGCAAGTGGCTGAGCACTCCACAGACACGTGCACCCTTGACGTAGTTCTCGGGGATATTCAGCGTGACACAGTGTGACAAGGCTGACCCTTTGAATTACAGGGACAACAGAAACAGGAAGTAAGAATGAGAGAAAGTTGTGGTGGAAGAGTACAGCAGGGTTCGCCACCATCCCCTGTCGGAACCTCGTGGAGCTTTAGGTGTTTTCGCTCAATAAACACTCACAACGCCCGGTCTGGAAATCGAAACCACGATCCTATGACCGCGAGTCCGTTGCCCTAACCACTAGGCCATTGCGCCTCCACATGTATCATCTACACACATCCTAAAGACCACATTCCAAACCTGCATTGGTTCCATAAACTGGGACCATGAGAACATTCTCAAGTAATATCATCTAACATTGACTTTTCGAGCAGGAAAAAAAATCAAGTACTGCTAATATCAAGCATACACCGCCGTAACTCTCCAAATACGGGCAGCATTCAGTTAGGTGCCTCTCAGTCGCTCTAAATGCCGGGCCTCGTTATCACCGCAGTTCTCTTCTGGTGAAAGTACATCCTTAACATAACTAGGACCGCATCCTAAAGACTGACCCTTCTCTTCGACGCCAGAAAAATTTTTCAGCCACCCCTATAACAGCTGCAGACACTCTACAAGGATCAGATAAGACCTATAATGTTGTTCTGCATACACTTCTGGGATGGTGATGTTGCTACACACACGCGCATCCTGGACCGCATCTAGAGAAAGGCCACTCTGATTGACAGTCAATCACAGTCGGATGATATCAATTCAGATAGATATAATCTGCTATGTAAGCATAAAGGTTCGGAATGGTAGGATAATTTGAGGCATTCATGCCATTTCAATTAGTTTATGTTAGTTTTAATGAGAGTGTCAGAGCTGGTCTAAAAGGTCAATCTTTACAATCTTCCATCAGTGCTGCGTGGTGTTTCTAGTTTGCTTAGAACTCAGTGGAGACAATTCATTACTAAAATGTAGTTGCTGTTGACGCTGTTTGACCCCCCCCCCCCGGTTAAAACTGATTGAGCAAACAAATAACCCTAAATCATTCCAGCTATAATCATCTTCTTTCAAAGATATTTGTGGTTACCTTATTCTACGTATACTTCTTGCGTGGTTTGATTTGCGATGGAGATTTGACTGCTATTTCTAGCAGGCAAAGTGACCATGTGATGGCTTACTCGAAATAAATAGCTGAAAAGTATTCTGTGAGCTTGCGTAATTTTGTATCATGTCATAAACTGTCGTCCTATCCAGGTGAAGAGAGATGTCTCTTCACTGTCCAACACCATAAATAATATTCGTATTCTACGCGTGTTAACTTTCTACACATCGCTGAGGTGAACCACAAAGACTTCAGGGCCTTTGACCGGTAGTGAGAAACGAACTGCCGACTAATAATGCGACATACGCAGAGAAAAACAATGACGCAGCCGCAGCGGGATCGTTCAACCTGTTAGAGAAAATAGTCAAGTCTCCCTCAAATCACACTCCAGCATCTTGTGAAAAAAATCCCGTCAGATAATATAGTCAGAAATATAAATTCATTCCACAATGGGCAGCAGAACTGAAATTTTGGTGAGAGGGGTGAGTCGACTACATCAACCCCGGTGCACGACTGGTATTTATTTGATCGACCCTGAAACGATAAAACATAAGGCCGACCTCGGCGGAATTGTGATGTCTTTATCTTTTATTGTTTACTTGTTTCAATCATTAGACTACGGCCATGCTGGGGCACCGCCTTGAAGAATTTTAGCCGAACGAATCGACCCCGGTACGAATGTTTTTGTTTTAAACCTGGTACTTATTCTATTATTCGCTTTAGCCGAACCACTAAGTTATGAGGCCGTAAACATACCAACACCGGTTGCCAAGCGGTGGTCACACACACACACACACACACACACACACACACACACACACACACACACATACACACATACACACATACACACACATGCACATACGACGGGCTTCTTTCAGTTTCCGTCTACCAAATCCACTCACAAGGATTTGGTGGGCCCGAGGCTATAGGGCTATAGTAAGAAGATGCTTGCTCAAGGTGCCACGCAGGCGACTGAACATACAGTGCCGGAACTGAAGTCGTTAAACCATTTTATTTGACTCACAGAAATAACAGGGTTGTCACAAGTGGAGTGTCTTTTATCGTAGCTGAGTATCTTCGTGTTGAGGCGAATTAACAACAAGAATACTGGATAAAAAAAAGGCAGTAAAAATACAAAAAATAGAGGAAATAAAAATCATGATAACGAGCGCTGATGGTAGATATAGTGTGAGTAGACGTTTACAGTGAGTAGAGCAATCGATCACCATTTAAACAGCATGGAATAACTAACCACGATTTATTACATTTATTTATTTCTCCAGGCACCAGTGCGGATAAATAGAATCAATTGCTTAACCTTCCGGTAATCAGTGAGGTATCCGTCAACAGGTGAATAGCACTATTAATTTTGGCGGACAAGGGTAGGGGTAGATGACGAAACTGTAAATTATGCTGATAAATATATCAATATTCATATTCCTATAAAACATCTAAGACAACTTAGTGGAATACCAAATCGATTCCGTTCCACGAGTCTGATTTTTTAAAAATTTTTAACCGACTCTGGGGAGGATGAAAGATAAAAGGGAATATTTGACCTCAGCATGATTTGAACTCAGAATCCAAAAAGGATGTAACTAAATACCGTTGGCGTTGTGTCCAACGATCTAGCGAATCTACCAATTCCGCAGCCGTAGTCGTTAATGCTTATAGGTTATATTTCTTCGCAGTTACACTTTCAGTGTTTGTCATAAAACACCTTCCATCACAGGACTGGAAGATAATGACTCAGCAAAGAAAATTATGACTCAATACATATAACAATGACAACCCGGATATCCGGTTACTGGGTTAAGACGACTTCTGTAATTGATCTGTTTCAATCAATCGATATTAGCAATACCTTCATTGTTTTTGTTTTTGTTTTTTCTTTTTTTTTTTGCTTGTTGCTTTCATTGGACTGTGGCCATGCTAGGGCACCACTTTGAATGGGTTTGGTCGAACAAATCGCGACATCAATACTAATTTTATGTTTGGTACTTATTCGATCGGATTTTTTTTTGCCGAACTGCTAAGTTACGGGGAATACAAACAAACAAAAACCAGTTGTCAAGAAGAATTGGAGAACAAACACAAAAATAGACACACATCTACATACATACATACATGCATACATACATACACAAACACACATACATACATACATACATACATACAGACAGACAGACATACAGACATACATACATGCGTACATACATACATACATACATACATACTCCCGCAAAGAAGGCGGGAGAGACATGCTGCAATATACATCTGGAAAATCTTGGAAGGACTTGTACTAAACTTTGGCATTGAAAGTTATATAAACACCAGAACAAGGCGCCATTGCATAGTGCTTAAAATCCCACCCTTGCCGTTAAAATACAGGAATAGGTACTGCAATAGCTTGGGATTCAGGGTCCCACAGCTCTTAGATATTTTCCTGAAGAAACTGAGAGCTTACCTGGGTTGCACGTAGATGTTTCAAAATGAAATGCGATCTCCTATCAAAAGTTCCAGGAATGAGGGCAGTAGCAGTATCAAACTACCTGCAACACCAGTTGGCGGTGCTCCAGCATGGCCACAAATCTCGAGCTGAAACTGTTCAACTCACACATTCATGACACCTGCCTTGCTCTTCGTTGCTTTAATTCTTTCTCCATTCCTCTTGGCCCCTCGAGACTCTTTTTCACATTTGACGCCACTGTTATTCCTCGCAATGAAAACCTCCTCACCTTAAGACATTTCCTTGATCCACGTCCTGGTCTTCAACATGACACCTCTATCACCCACCATTTATCTGAACATGTCCTCTCTTTAAGCTGCTTCCTGTTCGCTGGAGAATTTTACAATCACATCTCGGAATTAGCCGTGGGAACGGGAATAGGTCCCAACTATGCAAACCTGTTCGTCGGCAATGTTGAGACCCAAATATTCTTTTAGTTATACGGTCGTTACATTGATGACTATTAGCGCAAACTCACTCTCCCACGAACAGATTATCTCCTCCTTCTCACCCGGTCAAGCCCTTCAATCCCCGCCATTGAATTCTCCTGCCCTGTCAACTTTCTCGAAATTTTCGTTTCCACCCAAAACCTCTCTCTTAGCACTCCCAGTCACAATAAACCCTCAGACTCACATTCTTACCCCAACTTCTCCTCCTACCCTACCCACACCAAAATGTCCATCCTTTACTCCTAATCCCTCCTTCTCTGCTGGCTTTGTAGTGACGACCATGACTTCGAGACACAGTTTTAATTCCCGACTCACTACTTCCCCCATCGGGGATACCTTCACCGTTATCCAAACCGCTCTCGCTCGTGTCCGATCTGTTGACCGTGCATCCATTCTCTCTCCCCGTATCCGCCCCATCCTTACTAGCCTCCCAACAGCTACCTCCTATGCTACCCGTATTCTATTTGACGCATCCGTTCATGTCGACATAATCCCTCTACACCTTAACACAAACATTTTACACACACACTTGCAAGCTCTCTTACACGCATATTCATACGCACAAAAAATACACACACACATACACACATGCACACACATATATTAGCATACACACACACACTTTATCCAACAGCTCTATATTCACAAACAGATGAAAGCAAGGACACTCACATCTTTTATCTCTCTTTATCTTTTACCTGTTTCGGTCACCCGACTGTGGTCATGCTGGGGCACAGCCCAGAAGCTTTCAGTCGATCAAATGAACCACAGGACTTATTTTTTGTAAGCCCGGTACTTATTCCGTCGGTTTTTTTGCCGAACCGCTACGCCACGGGGACGCAAAAACACCAACACCGGTTGCCAACTGGTGATGGTGGGACAAACAAATACACACTCACACCCACATGCACACACGCACGTACGCACACACACACACACACACACACACACACACACACACACACACACACACACACACACACACATGTACGACGGTCTCTTTCAGCTTCTGTCAACCAAATTCACTCAGAAGGCTTTGGTCGGCCTGAGGTTATAGTAGAAGACACTTGCCCAAGGTGTCACGCGGAGGGACTGAACCCTGAACATTATGATTGGAAAGCAAGTTTCTTACAACACAGCCACGACTGCGCCATATATACACACACACGCGCATAAACACACACAATATTCTCGCATAAACACATAATATACACGCACACAACAACGTGATACATACAAACACACGCACGCACACACACACAAATGTCCGACTGTCTCTTACACACACACATATACCAAACAAAGACAGAAGAACACACATGCACGCGCACACATTACTAGCACCCGTTATACATGTACACATTAGCTGTTACACATACGCGTCTGCACACACACAGCTGATAGCCTCACACCGTTAATTTAGCACCGTTCACTCATATGTTGTGTGGTATTTAATTTACCTGTATTTGTCCATGTTGCTTCGACACATACTATTGGCTACTCTGAGCTATCTCGCTTATGTCAATTTGCTTACACGCACACTCACACACACACACGCACACATATCTATAATTGTTTTTATGCGAAGTTATATCTATATATATAAAATACAAGATGTGTGTCTGCCTGTGTGTTTGTCATGTTAAAACTCGAGATCTACCCAATCGATTTTAATGAAATTTTACACTTGCATTACATAGAGTCCGTGGAGTGTTATGGGTCAAAAGAATTTCCAACTTCTTGCCTAATGCGGGCCCAGGGGCAGATAAACTGCATTTTAAAAGCATTTCCGCAGTGTTAAGGCTCTTAACTCGAAGTGTTTCCAGCCGCATTCCTCCAAATTTGCAACAAACATTAATCAGGATCCTCGAATTACTGTTGACTAAAAAAATTTCCGACGCCGACTATGACCCTCTCCAACAGATACAAATTAATCAGATTTAAGTATACTGGGTTTTATCTTTGTTTTGGACCATATTCCGACGAAAAAAAAATACACTACTTATGTATTTTTATAATACTTGTGTATTATAAGTAGCGTATAATATTTCATGAAAACCTTTTTGTCCAATTTGGCAGAGGAAATGAGAAGAACATTAAAAGTTTTGTCGGCGCTCTGTTGATGATTCATGTTACCATCCCGCGCACCAGAAGTGCCCTGTTGATGTTTCACGTTTCGAATCCTGCGCAACGCAGCATGGCCCGGCTGAATGTCAGCTTTCTATGTCATCCATGTCTGAACTACATAATGCAAAATGTTCATATAAAAAAACAAACTGCTGTTGTCACTCACAGCCATTTGAAGTTTGACTGCGTGACCACTTCCGGAAGGTACGCTCGCCACCTGCATTTAGTGCCCCCCCCCCCTGTGTTCCCTACCCCGTTTAGTTGGACGAGTAAATACAGGGTGCCACAGAATTAATGATTTGAGTGAAATCGGACGCATTTTTTAAAAATTCACTTTTATTTATGTTTATCATGTTTAATATGTGTTAAAAACGTATACATTTTGAATTTTGTTTATGATTTTATTTTCATTCCTGTTGGACCCCTCTTATTTGTTAATGGCAGCATTTTTTTTTTTTTCAATTTAGCAGCAATCATTTTCTTTACTTTCTCCCCCAAGATGGAGTAATCGTTTAGATGAGCTTAAAGAACACGTTCTGTTAGCAATGCAGGAGCTAACTCCTGAAATGCTTCAAATTGTATTTCACAACGCAAAGGAGAGATTTGAAGTATGCAAGGATACAGTCATGTTGAAAATTTTCACTCTCATTAAAACTAAACGTAAGATTTATAAATCTATTTGTTTTGGTGTTAAACATAAAATTCTGTCTGTTTTTAAATTTTGCTCAATTTCATTGAAACAGTTAATTCTAGAATACCCTGTATGGTGCAGCGTTGTTTGTTGTTGCGTTGTTCGAATAAATATCAAAATCAAAGGTCTTCTCGTCGTAAACATCCCACTTTTTTGTTAAGCATATTGTATCAAGGAGTATATTATCTAAAACGTATCCCTCCTTTACAGGCATGGGTGTGGTCGAGAAGCTTGCTTTCCAACCATGTCGCCTTGGGTTAAGTCCCGCTGTGCGGCATATTGGGTAATTCTCTTTCATTACAACTCCGTAACGACCAAAGCTTTGTGTATTATATAATTGCCATTACTGTATTGATATATAACATAACACATACAACTCATCTTTGGGATGTAGTTAATACAGACAAATTTACATTTGGAACTTGAGAAAAGTCTTGCATATTTTTACTGTTCCGACTACTATATTTTCCTAAGTCTGATGTAATATTCTCGGGTCACTTTAGCATTATTCACAGTGCCTTCATATGATACATTTGTCGCACAGGTTTTGGATTTAGGAGACTGACTTTACTCGTTCTATAACCAAATATGAACGTTCCTTTTGGCCAAATTTCATGCCTGTATCAGCTGAAAACGTATGTATGTATGTATGTATGTATGTATGTATGTATGTATGTATGTATGCATGTATGTAGTACAAAGGTGACGAAAAATGCAACACAAAGACGAGGAAAAATATATAGACAGTTTGACGCTCAGGAAATGGAGAGAAAAAAGAAAATGTCTTTAACGTTATAAGTACACCCACGTTTTCTGAAAAAAACAAGAGAAAAAAACAAGAGAAGAAAAATTGGAAAAATTGAAACGAACGTGTATCCAAACTGTAACGTATCAAAACACACACACACACACACACACACACACACACACACACACACACACACACACACACACACACACACACACACGTATGTATATTAAATAAAACTTAGCATGTCTAAACATTTACATACACAAATTTATTTTAAATACGACTAGTTCAACGTTTTTATTAAGGAATTTTTATAACAATAACCTTTTATAAATCTCTTAGGTTGATATTATTGTTCCGGACCAAATATAAAGAAAATATATAAAAAATCCTTAATAAAAAATATGAACAAAACTTGAACGTAGTCGTGTTTTTCGTATAACACATTTGAAAGAAAATGTGGCCCCTATTCACCTCACTCTATATATATATATATATATATATATATATATATATATATATATATATATATATATACATATATATCTATAAAAATACGTGACACTTGTGTCACATATTTTTACAGATACATTCTTCTATTTGCATAATATCGAGGTCTCTTTCTTTCTTTTGTTGCCATTCCTGCCAAATATATATATATATATATTTATATATATATATATATATATATATATATATATATATATATATATATATATATATATATGTATATGTATGTATGTATGTATGTATGTATGTATGTATGTATGTATACGGTGATCCCACAAAACGAAGGACTTCTTGCGCTTAAACACTTTCTAGATCTTTGGCATGACTCTCAACCTGACACCGCCACACTTCTTAGTCTGGCCGAACTTGTCGTTTCCCTCAACTGCTTCTCGTTCGCGGGAGAGTTTTATCAGCATGCGTGGGAGTGGCCATAGGAACGAGAATGAGCCTCAAATATGCGAGCCTGTTCGCTGGCTACGTTGAGGCACTATCTCCAATTCTTCCGTCGAATTTCTCGACATTTCTGTCAGCATTCATCACTCCGCTCTCACTACCTCCATCCAAACACACTGTCAAATACACTGTCTCCAAACATACTACAAACATACTGTCTCACACTCAAACACACTGTCTCACACTCCTACCTGAACTTCTCCTCCTCCCACTCAAACCACACCAAACTCTCCACCACTTACTCCCAATTCCTCCGTCTACGCAAGCTCTACAGTGACGACCATGGCTTTGAGACTCAGTCTCAACTCAAGACTCGCCACTTCATCCTACATGGAAATCCCCTCACCATTATCCACACTGCCCTTGCCCAGGCATGATCTGTGGACCGTGCCTCTGCTCTTTCTCCTCTTACCCGCCTTACCCTTACCCGTCTCCTGTTTCCCATCACCTGCTACCCCTCTAGCCTACCCCTCCAACGCACCATTCTCCGAGCCTTCCGGCGACTTCAGTCTGACCCCTCCACTTCTCACATCTTCCTTAACCTAACCCTTCCCTTCTTTAAACGAGTCCACAACCTGCGTGACCTCCTGGCCCACAATTTCTTCCCTACTCTCGCCCACGATGTCACACCTGCCCCTACCTCCCCAACACCATCCTCACAGGCACCCATAACCGTCCCTATCACATTACCGACTCCTTTACCTACACCCCTAGTAATGTCATTAATGCATCTCCTGCTTTCTTTGTCCTTCCCTGTACATTGGCCAAACGGGACGCCACTTGGCTGACCGGTTTGCGGAGCAGCTCCGGGACCTCAGACTCGGCAATGACACTCCAGTCTCGCGCCATTTCCACTCTACTGATAATTCGCTACAACATCTATCTGTGTTCGGACTGTCTCTGCACAGGAGCCAACTGGACGCCCGCCTTCACTATAAACTGGAATTAATCTTCTCTCTTCGTCCCTTTGTGCCACATGGACTCAACTCCCCTCCTCTCTTCATCTGACACCAACGTCACTTGCTCCTTTTATTTTACACCATTCCTACACGGATTCCCACTCACCTCCCACATTCTCCACCCACACACCCACATACCACCCACCTCGGCACCCTCACTCACACGCACCACTATACACACACGCACACACACTGTTCAACTCATTACTTCACGTATCATTACACACATACCTACAACATCTTCCCACTCCACACAAACTTCTCAGCACCCACACAACACACCATCATTCACATACACACAATCTTCAATAGAGTCATCACACATACCACTATATGAGCAGCCACACACAGTTTAACTCAGTACACACACCACACACCATCAAGAACACACCCACATCCACGAAAGCACATAATACCTAAACACAGATAATATATGCACATACATGCGCACACACATACAACACGCATAAACAAAGATAACTTTCGCCTACATACATACACATGCACACTATTTACTCACTGACACACACACGCATACACATGTACACAGACCACGTGTAAAAGCACACATCAAGTGCTACACGTTATACACGCACACGTTACACACGCACACGTTACACACACACACACGTCAAACCCACTCACCCCCTTCACACATACACACTTACACACTCACCATTCTCACATACACGCACACGCTTGCGCACCTCTGCTTGATGGGATCACCATGAATTATCTCTCCTTCATTCAACCTCTCTTTATTATTATCTTCCTTTCATTCAACCCTTTTTCATTTTTCAATCATTCGCCATGTTAGACCACTGAACTCAACACGTTTTTGTTTTTTTTCATTCTCTCTCTATTAACTTCTTCTTATTCCTTTCTGTCGAAGAGCGTTGGCTCGAAATGTAAAAGACTTTTCTATTTTTCCCGAGCGTGAAACGTGCTTGTTCCTACACCTGTCTTCGTCTTTGTTTTTCTATAAATTTAACCAAATGTGTGTGTGTGTGTGTGTGTGTGTGTGTGTGTGTGTGTGTATAATTATATATATGTAAGTATATATGTACATATGTGTGTGTGTATGTGTGTATATATGCAGGGGGAGAGAGAGAAAGACATATACTCGTGTGTCAATCCCACACAACATAAAATCTTTATTATTATTTTCGCCTTTAGAGCAAAGGTTCTCTACCCATTTTAGCCAAACGCCCCCTCTTGACCCTTAGAGTCATAAATGCCCCCCCCCCCCGAAAATATCTTTGTATTTTTCAATATACTATTTATTTTGATATCTGCAGATAATGATTAAAAAATAAAGGACAACGTTTTACATATTCGCTTGTACGCAATCGGGAATACATTTGTACAAATTGAAATGCAAAAAAAAAAAAATTATTAAATAGTAAATTGAAAGTTTGATAATTGCGTTTATTTCCACCATGCGACACTCATTAGATCAACGTGTTGTCTGTCGAAAGAGTGCTCTTTGGTACAAGTAAATGCCGATGAAATCATTTCAAACCTTTCCGATTTTCATTATCAAAACAACTTGTCCTTGTGCAACATTCTGGCAAATAATTTATTGTCACCCAGGAAGAGGATTTTTTATGCTCAAGAAAGAGAGTGTATTTGATAGAAATTGTTGAAATACATATGTACTTCAAATGAGTAGCAAATTGTGGAGGATGGTAGTCACTGTACTCGGATCTAGTTAGTTTGAGTCACAAAATCAGCCCCCTTTTAAAATGATGTAAAAAAAATCTGAAAATTTGTCATATTAAACATTCATTTCTTATTCAAGATCTAGTTTGTTTCATTCACAAAATCGGCATTCTTTTAAAGAAATAATAAATTTGAGAAAAAAATTTGACACACACACACAATTTTTTTGTACAATTTATGGTTTTAAAATACGGCCAGTCCGAATCTACCATTCGGTTCTCTTTATAATTTCCGAGTAATTTTTTAACTACTTCAAAATCAG
>NC_142935.1:54283665-54286165 GCF_046866305.1 Octopus bimaculoides
GTGCTCAATCACTTGCACGTTAATTTCTCGAGCAGGCTGTTCCGTTGATGGAATCAACTGGAACTCTCGACGTCGTAAGCGACGGAGTGCCAACAACAACAACAATGCCTTAGTAGCTCTGTCCGCACTATCTCCTATAGTATCACTAGTACTACAAGCGAAGAACTCTTCGACGACTCTCGTACCTCCACTTATCTTCATGTATTTTTATCTATTTATATGTACCTCCACGTACTTCAATGGATCTCCATGTATCACCATATTTCTCCATACATCTCTATGTATCTCAAGGTACCTCCATGCACTCTATGTACATGTACTCCAATATAACTCCATTTACTTCCATGTATCTTTATGTATCTATGTCCCTCTCAATATAGCTACATGGATCAGCACATATCTTCTTCTGCCTCCATGTATTTCTATGTACCCCAGACAGTTGTGTAGCTCAAGTGTGTGTCACCTGGGGCCATCTTTATGTTTGCTGTCCCTCCGTACCCACAACCTCTATAAAAACTTATATAGCATACCCCAAAAGTGCCACCCCATAAAAGCTCCGCCTAGGGCTGACTACATCATGCATCCGCATCAAGCTACGCAACAGCCATCCGGTGCCGTCCTTAAGTTTGTTGTCCTTCCGTACCTTCAGCCCCTATTACAGAATTATACAGCATATCCAAAATTGACGACCCCATAGAAGCGCCGCCCGGTTCCGACTGCATCTTACGCCCGCATCTAGCTTCATTACAGCCACCCAAGGCCGTCCTTAAGTTTGCTATCCCTCTATAACCCCAGACCCTATACAGACTTATACAACATAACAAAAAGTGCCGCCCCCAAAAAGCATTGCTCCCCCAAAACGCCGCCCGGTGCAGACTGTGTCATGCACTCCCATCTAGCTACGCTATTGTCTTCAGGAACTTCCATGTATCTACTTGTATATCCATGTATCTCCATCTATCCACATGTGATTTCCACGTACTTCCATGCACCTCCGTCTAGTAGCATTACCTGCAGCACATAAAGACATAAGAATCAAAGAGCAAGAACAATAACCTCCCATCCAACCCCACTACCACAATTTCTAATTAGCTATTCCCTGCACCTCTTAAGCACCACCACCATTTATCGATATCATCATCGTCGTCATCATCGACGGCGTCGTGGTTGTCGTGGTGATGGCAGTCGTCATGGTCGTGGTCGTGGTCGTAGTCGTGGTCGTAGTCGTGGTCGTCGTCGTTGGTCGTCGTCGTCGTCGTCGTCATCATCATCATCATCAGCATCATCATCATCCTCAACAACAACGACAACAACAACAACTACAGCAGCAGCAGCAGCAGCAGGAGCAGCGGCGGCGGCGGCAGCGTTATCTTTGTCGAAATTGACGCAGCCATTATCATCGCCATTAATCTTGCGCATTTTTCACTTTTTCCCTCGTTTCTTGTTTGATTAGGTAATAGTCTTAAGAAGTCATTGCTTTGAAAAATGATCGAAATAGAAAGAAAGAAAGAAAGAAAGAAAGACAGAACGAGGGATGAAATAAAGAGAGAAAGAAAAACGAAAAAGAAAAGAAGGAAAGCTAAACTTATAGTTGTGAAATTAAGTGAGAATGATAGAGAAAATATAGCTTAAAAGAAGAAGAAAAAGAAAGATAAAAAGAGCAGATGAAAGAACGAATAGAAAAGAAAAGAACGAGAGAAAAAAAAAGGAAAAAGATAGGAAAAGTAAAAGTGCTGGAGAAACAAACGAACGAAATAAAACAAGGAAGAAGAAATATAGAGAAATGTAGAGAAATGTAGAAATATGACGGCCTTTGAAAGTAATGCCATTTGCTTTCCTTTCAGAATCAAAGAACTTAGAAGCTCCGGTTATTATGTCGCAGAACAATCGATTGCTGGAATAAATTTCCATTTATTAAGTTGAACAAGTTGTTGTCTCAGAGGCTGCTTGGTGAGAATGTCGAGAACTCGGCAGAAAATTAACTGTCCGTAAGGTCTGGTCTCACATATGTGATGTATAACGTGGTGAGTTGAAAAACTTCGATTAACTCTGATTATCTATGCAATTAATAGATAAAGCCTCTTTAGAGGCGTGTTTGAAATTTAAAAACAGCAATCAAGCAGGATAACTTCTGTTATCTCAGCTAAGAGAAAGTTGGGAGGTGGCTAGTGAATGAAGACTATGCAGATGGGAGTGGATTTGGTCTTTAAAACAAACTGATGAAAGCAGCGCTATGTTTCAACCTAGCTAGATCACATTGGCAAAACATATTCCGCTCATGTGATTTAAAGATGATCAATATATATCTAT
Source organism: Octopus bimaculoides (assembly GCF_046866305.1). NCBI lineage: Eukaryota > Metazoa > Mollusca > Cephalopoda > Octopoda > Octopodidae > Octopus > Octopus bimaculoides. The sequence goes on from NC_142935.1 coordinate 54,285,976, forward strand.
AAAAGAAAATGAAATTCACGATATTCTTTATTAATCACAACAATCGTTTCGTCCCATCTTGCATCGGTCCCTCACTAGTTAGACACTGTACAACTAGTTGAGTTGCATCCTTCGGTGCAGATACGTCTCGTCAGGTGATTTTTCAAAAGGTACTTCGCTCAATATACTCGGTTTCGTTCAGTTCGATTAT
>NC_142935.1:54291165-54308665 GCF_046866305.1 Octopus bimaculoides
ATGCTTTGTTGTTCTTTTTATGAAGTGTTCTGTTCATTATGACCCAGAGGTGTCCAATAGGGTTCATATTTGGTGACTGGCTTGGCCATGGAAACTTTTTAATGCCATTCTCTTCCAACAAATCTTCGGTCGTTTTAGCCGTGTGACAAGGAGCCCCATCTTCCATAAATAAGGTGTCTTCTTTAATTATTTCATCACTAGAGAAGATTGGAAGGAATTCTTTCTACAATATGGATGCGTATTTATCTGAGTTTCCCTCAAACTCCACTAGTTCTGATCGAACTTTACTCCAAATTGCTCCCGAGACCATCACAGAATAGCCGCCGTGTTTCATTGTTGGCTTCAATCTTTTCCCGTCGAATTCTTGATCATGGAGTCTCCAAACCCATACTCGACCACTGTCAGAAAATACAGCAAATGTGGACTCATCAGAGAATATGCTTGTGGCCTCTCCACCTTCTCACTGGCCCAATCTTTTCTCCGCTTGATATTGACTGGTCGAAGAAGTGGCTTCCTTCTTGCTGTTCTGCCATAGTAGCCAAGTTTGTGGAGATACCTGATAGCTGTTCTGGGACTGACATCATCTTGTTCTGCTATGTCTGAGGCCTTGCAGCGAGGATTATCCACCACATTTCACTTAACAAAGCGAAAGGTCCTGTCAGAGTGGCCTGGTCGACCTGGACGAGGTAATGTAGACTTCTTGCCCTCCTTGGTGAATTGCACAATCACTCAATTAACTGTAGAAACTGGAATTTCAAGGCTTCTGCGATTTTACTCTGACTAGGTTCACCTTCAGACTGACTTACAATACGGCCTTTTTGAAATTCGAACATTTCCAAGCCTTCTTTTGTGTGTGGATGATTAAACAGTCACATATAGAACTTGAAATACAAATATGTCCATTAATAAAAAAATATATATACCTTTTCAAGTTAAAATAAGTATAAAACGATGTTTTATGGGGTGTCTATTTATTTCTGTTGTGTCTATTTATTTCTGTAGTGTCTGTGTACATACATACATACATACATACATACATACACATGCACACATTCAAATGCTGTTGTCTGTAAGCGAAACAGGGAGTATTTAATACGTGGTTAGAGTACTTTGGATTATCATTTTTCATTTTCTTTTTCTTTTCGCTTTAGTATTTAAGCGAGTTTATATACGTTAAATCAGATTTGTGGTACGGTGTGTATTTATCGATTTTATAAGCTAATTTCTAAATATTATTTGTAAGGCTGATGTACTTTATTCATTTGGCGTGTAGTGGCTTTCATTGGCCAATTCATCGGTTGTTTTATTTCTGTTGGTCGACTTCGTTTTCATGTCCGGTTTCTTTAAGATTTGTAATTCGCTTTCATTGGCTCTTTCGTTTCTTTCTCTTTTTAAATTATTGTCTTGTGACTTCTCATAAACAAATTTTTGTAATCTATTCGTTTATATTGTTATTCCATGTGGTTTCACTAAATTGTTATTATGTTGATGTCAGTGTTGACTCTGTGAGTGAGTTCTATCATTCCTGCAAGCCATAACACTGACTACTATTGTTCAGTTAATAATTTATTTTTATATTTCTCCCTTTTTTTTTCGACAGTTATGTTGCAGTTGTACGCTTGCAAATTACTTCATATTTTTCGCAGTTTCAACTCAAAGGGCATAGATTCAATCTGATGAAATTGTATCTATTTTCAGCTTCAGGTTTTCTGTCTAATTGGTTGTTAGACAGCGTGCTTTTGGTTTCTGGCCCAACTGTAGATAACTATTGGGTTGTTTCTGTTGAATTGCTTGTGATATCTATGGTCGGTTGAAAAACGTTAAGGTGATTAATGTTCGGACATTTTCATGATATATATTACTAACACTGTTCTTATTCAAAGTGGGTCATTGGAATGTTTGCTTATATAAAACGGATTCATTTACCGTCCTATTAGGATAAATGGAGGCGCGTGGTGTAGTGGTTAGGTTGCTGGATTCCTGATCATAAGATTGTGGTTTCGATTCCTGGACCGATGGGCGCCTTGTGCACTTGAGCAAAACACTTCATTCCATGTTGCTCCAGTTGAATCAGCTGGCAAGAATGAGTAATCCTGCAATGGACCAGTGTTCCGCCCAGGAAGGGGTTGGGGAATACATCCGTTACGGAAACCGGCTTTATCACTCTATATGACTTGGGAAGGACCTTTATCCAATTAGGATAGGTTTGGCTTTATGTCTAAAACACTTTCTACAATATGCACACGTTTTGTGCATGCTACAGCTGGATCCCATTTACATTAATTTGGGTTGTAAATGTTGTTATGGAGTGGATTGTAAGCCTACTTCGAACAAGATAAGCCATGAGGTAACCACTTACATACTATAGCGATGAGTAAGGTACTTCAGTGATGCTAAAAACTTGAATACTCATCCGCCGAATCCCACCTGAAATCCATATATATTTGTTTAGTCATTAGACTGCGGCCATGCTGGGGCACCACCTAGAAAAATATTAAGCGGACGGATTGACCCCCAGTACTTATTTTTTATTATGCCTGGTACTTATTCAATCGGTCTGTGTTGCTGAACCTTTGAGCTACGGGGATATAAACACACCAACACAGGTTGTCAAGCGGTGTCGGGAGGACAAATATAAACATAATGACACATACACAAACACACACACACACGCGCACACACACACACGCATACACATAAATATATACAACGGGCTTCTTTCAGTTTTCGTCTACCAATCCACCCACAAGCTTTTCATCGGCTTGACGTTATAGTAGAAGACACTTGTCCAAGATGCCACGCAGTGGAATTGAACCCCGAACTATGTAATTGTGGAAACGCATATATACACATACTCGCGCGCGTGTATATATATATATATATATATATATATATATATATATATATATATATATGTATGTGTGTGTGTGTGTGTGTGTGTGTGTGTGTGTGTGTGTGTGTGTGTGTGTGTGTGTGTGAGTAAAAATAAATACAAAAAAAGGGTTTTGTATGATCGTGTATAGAGGAATATATTATTTTATTTAAAAGAGTTCCAACTCTGTCTGTTTCTTATGTTTTTTATTTATATTCTTGTAAAATTTATGTGGGATATAGAATATGGAATATATAATATATAATATAAAAAAAGATGGATGGTACAATGAAATAAAGTATTGAACGTCTTATTGAATATATGGAATATGTCTTATTGAATATATGAAATATTGAGTGTTCAATATAAAGGATTAAATATATAAATATATAAAGGCGAATACGTATTTTCTATACCTTGTGGTATTTCATCATGGCCGGTATGACAGACTGTAACAGACTGTAATAGACTGGCTGGTTTTCTGTCTTTTATACCTATTCCTTTGGACAGCAACAGTATGTGTTTGGCTATTTTTAGAGTTGATGCCAAGTTTATTTTTAGAAATGATGACATTTGATAGATTTTTTGAGTTTTGGTTATAGGGATAAGATTTTTGAACCCCAGTAGGTGTTTGGCTCTTTTTAGAAATGATGACATTTGAGAGATTTTTTGTGTTTTAGTTATAGGGATAAGATTTTTAAACCCCAAGTAGGATAAATTTAATCATTGTTTGTTAAGAGTAGGTTTGAATTTCTTAATAAGATCCTTTTCTTTGCATTTTCTCTCAATTTCATTCCGGTTGTAAAGTTTATGGAATGGAAATATAATAAAAGTTTGATGACCACATGTTGCCAGATGGTTACTCAGTGGTATTTGGCGGACTTCTGGGTTTTTAATCTGTTGTCGATGCACTCGTGAGCGTTCCGATAGTGCATTACCTGTCTGGCTAACGTACAGTTCTTCACAATTAGGGCATTTGATGCAGTAGATTAGATTTCTACTTTTGCAGTTCATGTTCGCAATGGTGAATATAATATTTTCCCTGTTTTTGTGTTCATATATGGGCCGGTATGAATTGATCGGCATGTACCGCATCGGCTATCATTGCATTTGGATACAGTGAATGCTTGATTTTTGTTGCTGAGGTCAAACCTTGCCTTTGTTAATAGCTTTTTCAAGTTTTTAGGTTGTCTCTTACTGAGAGTTATATTTTGATCTGTAATGATATTTCTCAATTCCTTACTTTGTGCAAGGATCGGTAAGTTCGCTTTGGCGATAATAAAGATGTTCTGGTGGCATGGATTAAGAAATTCAAACCTACTCTTAACAAACAATGATTAAATTTATCCTACTTGGGGTTTAAAAATCTTATCCCTATAACTAAAACACAAAAAATCTCTCAAATGTCATCATTTCTAAAAATAGTCAAACACCTACTGGGGTTCAAAAATCTTATCCCTATAACCAAAGCACAAAAAAATCTATCAAATGTCATCATTTCTAAAAATAAACTTGGAATCAACTCTAAAAATAGCCAAACACATACTGCTGCTGTCCAAAGGAATAGGTATAAAAGACAGAAAACCAGCCAGTCTATTACAGTCTGTTACAGTCTGTCATACCGGCCATGATGAAATACCACAAGGTATAGAAAATACGTATTCGCCTTTATATATTTATATATTTAATCCTTTATATTGAACACTCAATATTTCATATATTCAATAAGACATATTCCATATATTCAATAAGACATTCAATACTTCATTTCATTGTACCATCCATCTTTTTTTATATTATATATTATATATTCCGTATTCTATATCCCACATAAATTTTACAAGAATATAAATAAAAAACATAAAAAAACAGAGTTGGAACTCTTTTAAATAAAATAATATATATATATATATATATATATATATATATATATATATATATATATATATATATGTGTGTGTGTGTGTGTGTGTGTGTGTGTGTGTGTGTGTGTGTGTGTGTGTGTGTGTGTGTTTGTGTGTGTGTTTGTGTGTTTGTGTGTGTGTGTGTGCGTAAAAGGTTGAAGAGGAACACACGAGTAGATATATATATGGAAAAAAGACAAGGTAGAAAATGTTAAAATACTTTTATAAAAAACATTTCAATACCGGTTTCGATCCTTGAGATCTTTTCAACTGTAAATATGGATAACAAATTTTGGAAAAATTAAATTTTGGCAAATTTAAATGAAAAATCTTTTTAAAAACATATTTGTATAGTATTTGAATACTATACAAATATGTTTTTAAAAAGAACTCGGAAAGTTGAGCCTTCAAACAGACCTTTCGCAATCTCCTGAAAACCAGGAACTTTTCGGCACTCCCTCGTATATATATATGTATATATTCACACAGACATCCTATGGGTTAATTAGCTTGTGAACTTCTGGGAGTGAAGGACCCTTAGTTCTTGTTAGAACTTCCTTCTAGAAAATAAACTCTTATAAAAAAATCATGAACTGCTATTAGTTCCTGGTTGTCTTAACTTCTGTGCGATGCTGGTATTATAGTTGATTGCACTGAAAGTGGGGTCTGTACTGTGCAACACTTTGTCCGCTCAAAACAAATCCAAGTACAGGAATCCTTTGGACTTTTGGAACATCTGCATGGATGTCTAGGAAGTGTTTCTACCCTGTCACAAACTGATTCTTCTATCGTACCTATCAATCAATCAATCTCTCTCTCTCTCTCTCTCTCTCTCTCTCTCTCTCTCTCTCTCTCTCTCTCTATCTATCTATCTATCTGCCTGTCTATCTATCTGCCTGTCTATCTATCTGTCTGTCTGTCTGTCTAATATGAAATATGTGTGTGTATGTATGTGTGTACACGCATACACACATGAGTGTGTGCATATTCATATCTATCCATCTATATGTATATCTATTTGTCTAAATGCATCCATCCCATCCATCCATTCACCCATCCATCCATACTTACATACACACATATGTATGTATGTATGCATGCATGTATGTTGATCACTGTCAGGGCGTTTGGTTTAGTGTTTGTGAGGGAACAGTGCGTTGTGTTCTTGAGCAAAACGCTTCATCTCACGTTGCTCAAGGATCATGTCGACACCTGACGTGTGGTACATCATACATCTGTTCAGGCAACGTCGATTTAATAAAGGGAGCCGAGCTAATGCACAGCACATATCATCTGTGCTGGTTGTTCAACAAGAAATTTCGGAACGGCCTTTCTCGGACTACCATTATATTGACCACTTCGGTTGCAAGAAAACCGAAGCATGGTTTTTTCGCTTTCACAAAAATCACTCACATACTGCATTTTGTGTATTTTCCGAATATGTCAATGGATCAGTGGAATTTTCTCCACCTGATTGTTGCTTTTAGATTTTTTGAGCACGTACAGAGGAAGTATCAGTAATTGCATAGAAAATCTCACTTGATCGAAGTTTTCCTGTTCACTACATTACGTGTGTCACGTATGTAAGATCGTACAGTGTACGACCCGGCAATCAAACAGCTAAACAAACAGTTTGTTGAGTGAAGTAGTCTATAGGTATATGCATGGCTGAATGGTGAAGAAGTGCGCTTGGCAGCCACGTGGTTTCGGGTTCAGTTCCACTGTAAAACATTTTGGGCAAGTGACTTTTGCTATAGCATTAGACTAACTAAAGCCACGCGTGCGAATTTGGTAAGCGGAAACTGTGTTGAAGCCCATCATGTGTGTGTGTCGTTTGGGTTTCTCTCCTCACCGCTTGACAACCGGTGTTGGTCTGTTTACGTCCCCGTAACTTAGCGGTTACGCAAATGAAAACGATAAAATAAGTATCAGACTTAAAAATAAATAAATAATAAGTATTGAGATCAATTTGTTTTCGACTAAACATCTCAAGGTGGAGCTCCAGCATGACCACACTCCAATGAACGAAAGAAGTAAAAAGGAGAGAAAATAAGATGGAAGATTCACTTAGTCGTTCGAGTTCAAATCCCATTTTTTCCCACATTATGGGGTCCTTAAAATAGAGTACTGATCTAGTATATATGTCCATTTTAATGTTCCAAAACATAAGATGGTAAGCTGGTTGAATGGTTAACGCAGTGGAGAAAAATACTTTAGGTTCTGAATTTAGATGCTGCCGGAACCACATAACTACTACCTAAAAATTTAAACAACCCCATAAATCGTATAACACCTATAACTCCCCAATTTCAATAATACTCTAGCTAAAATTATTCTTTTCTACTCTAGGCACAAAAATGAAAGGCAAAGTCGACCTCGGTGGAATTTGAACTCAGCATTTATAGTTAAAATTATTCTTTTCTACTCTAGGCACAAGGCCTGAAATTTTGGGGGAGGGGGACCAGTCGTTTAGATAGACCCCAATACGCAACTAGTAATTAATTTATCGACCCCGAAAGGATGAAAGGCAAAGTCGACCTCGGCAGAATTTGAACTCAGAATGTAAAGACAGACGAAATACCGCTAAGCATTTCGCCCGGCTAAGCATCTCTAGCTAAAATTATTGAACCTGAAATAGGAGCCTCTACATGAGTTTTAGGTAACCACAAATGAAAAAAAATAAATAAATAAGTAACTTTACTAAATATGGTCGACTTTGCCTTTCAGGTTTCCGGGGTCGATAGAATAAGTACCAGTTAAACAGACTTGTAACATTCTGTATCACGCTGAATCTCCCTGAGAACTATTTTAAGGGTACGCATGTCCGTGTCTGTGGAGTGCTCAGTCCCTTGCATGTTAATTTCATGAGCAGATTGTTCCGTTGATCGGATCAACAGGAACTCTGGTCGTCGTAACCGAAGAAGTTCCAGTTTACCATCCCCGGAAAGATAAATAACAATGTTGGCCTCGTCAGGATTTGAATTCAGAACGCAAAAAACTAAAATACATACCTTTCGATGCTCTAACAACCACTCCGCCAACTGAGCATTTACCGTCTTCAGAAGAATATAAAAGACAAACTTGACTTCTGTGAGATTTGAACTCAGAACGTAAGAAAATAAGATATGTACCATTCGATATTCTAACCATTTAGCCAATTCGCCAAGTTGCAAAGTTCTTGATTGATGTGTTTTAAATATAACGCCACAGAGAGTATGCTAAAGAAAAGATGCTAACTAGATTAGAAGCTGCTTCAGTAAGCTGCGGTGTGAACATAGAACGACTGGCCCTCAAGTGACTTGTGGTTCTATAGAATAGTATAATACAACGGAAAAAAGAGAACATTCTGGATAGACATATAACTATCTCTCATTTTACTACTCTATGTATATTAACGTTGAAGCTTTCTTATTTAACAATTTTTTTTTCTGATTTTTTTTCTCTCTTTTAGTTGTAAATCAGTCAGACACTAACCATTAGGGGACTAAGATGAAATATTACCCAAGAAGAGCAACGTCCCCGATTTCTGTCGTACATACAAGTATACACACGTGTTTACTCATACACAGCTACACAGAGATACACTTACGTCTCTCTAGCTCTCTCTCTCTCTCTCTCTCTCTCTCTCTCTCTCTCTCTATATATATATATATATATATATATATATATATATATACACACATATATATTTATATATACACACACGCACGCACACACACACACACACACACACACACACACACACACACACACACACACACACATATATATATATATATATATATATATATATATATCTGTGTTCCTCTGTGTATATGTGTGTGTGTGTGTGTGTGTGTGTTTATGAGTGTGTTAGTATATATATCTAAAAAGCTACAGTCGACCAAGCGTGTCGTGAGGATGATCAAATAACAGCAATATATATATATATATATATATATATGTATGTATTTGCGTATGTATATGTATGCCTATATATTTATATATATATATATATATATATATATATATATATATATATATATATATATATATATATATATATATATATATGTCATATATATATATATGCACATACAAACTGAAATCTAAAAGGGGAGAGATAAGTAGGAAAGAGATATCAAAATTTGATAATCAGATCCAATATGGCAGCCATCATTTTTTCAATATGTTGTTCATAGTCAAGGTTATATATATATATATATATATATATATATATATATATATATATATATACATACATATATATAAATATACACATACACACACACGCACACGCACGCACACACACATACACACACACACACACACACACACACACACACACACATATATATGATATATATATTTGTAAAGATAATAAGATTTATTATCTCCATTCAAGTATCTGTTTCAATCATTGTAGTGAGGATATCTTACACAATGACAACAAATCCCAACCAATACAGTCTCTCTCCTACCCCCACCTCATTCATCTTACCGCTCCCGACCACACACACACACACACACACACTTCGTCTATCTCCTTCCGTTCTTCCATCCTCTCCGTCTTTTATTTCTCTTCTTTAATGCAATCTTCAACCATTCCGGTACTTAGGGAATCTTCTTCATCCTGCCTTCATACAACAATCTCCACCCTCATCTCCAACGCCACTAAGAAGGACAGTGTACGTCTATTCTTACTCTCCTCCCCACTCTCTCTGTATGTTATGTGTGTGTGTGTGTGTGTGTGTGTGTGTGTGTGTGTGTGTGTGTGTGTGTGTGTGTGTGTGTGCGCGTAGTACCACGGCACCCTAAACACATATGTCGAAAGACATACTGATCGAAAAGCATTCGTAGAAGCTCAAAAGAAATGTGTTGAAATTAATGTCGATACGAACACGAAGACGTTTGTTTGTTTTTTACTGAAATATGTTTTCAATTTATTTTTGGATTACCATTATTTTTTTTATTAGTAAGTAAATGAATGTAATTATTAAAAAAGAACTGATCACTTCGATGTAAATTTTATTTATATCCAATATAAATTATGATTTGGATATTTATTCTTAATATGTCCCAGTAGATGTGAACGTAAAATATGTTAGTTGTTGCTGTGTACAACATAGGCGAACAACTTCTTTTTCCAACGACTGAGTGTTCATAGCACACTCAGCGCATTAACCCGAGTGATTCTTGAGCTCAAAATATGTTAGTTGTTGTTGTGTACGTCACAGGCGAACAACTTCCGCCTTTTACAGTGACTGCGTATTCATAATACACTCGATTCATTGGCTTAAGGGATTCTGGGACATCGGTGTTTCAACATGTGTCTCGTCAGCAAGAAGTACTCTGACCATTTGAGCCTAAACAAGGAATCATTTGAAGATCATCCAAAATGCCTCTATTTTCATGCACCAGCACAACAGTTCGAATTCATTTTGATGAAATAATGCTTTTAATATTCTTAGGCATAATAGAAACACCAGTTCGTAGAATAGTTAGCCAAGCATCAACAAGTTTTTTTACGTATAACGTCCAACACACAGAAAATGTTTGATTGTGATCTAATGATGGCACCAAAACGTCTATGTCTCAGCCTTCAATATGATTATTTGTGTGATCCACCTCTTGTATACATTCCATGCAAGAGGATTGATTAATGTTCCACCGGATCGTTCGTGACACTTTTTTAAAAAACTTCCTCGAAATATTTTAGCAGTGGAAACGAAATTTCTCATTTGATATGCTTGGGAAAAACTTGCAAATGAATTCGCAATGTAAGCAGCATAGAGAAAAGTTTTCGTCACTATTGCACCAAGTCACAAGTGAACGAGTTATGAACAGCCAGTCGCAAGCCAATGCTGATATTTGTTACATCGTAATTCATATTACAGTTAGTAAAAATCTTATGAGTTTGGACATTGATGTATTGTTCAAATTTTTCCTAAGCACAAACACATCGACTAAGGGCTAAGATTTTTCATAATCACTGCCATAAATAGTATACAACTGGCAGGACAAATTAGGAAGGCTATCGAATGTTCTATTACCAAACTAGTCAGAACTTTGGCTAAGGTATTCAACGGACGATGTGGATGAAACATATAGGATTCTGAATGGATCAGTGACATCACTGTCATGAATCATGAATTGTTTTTGTGCCAATGTTTTGTAAATCTTTTCTAAATAGCTAATAGTTATCCAATGATCTATGGAACGAGGAGCAAATGGGGATTTTTTTTCAGGCGACTACTTCTTTTCTATTCACCAGGTAATGCATTCTGAGGAACTTCTGTACAGACATTAAGGAGAAAGATGCTTGGAGCAAGGGATATTTCTGTTGCCTTTTTCTTGACATTTTTCTTTTGTCTTTAGGATGGCACTTCGGATAAAAGAGCCAGGATGATCAGGCAGAGTTCTTTTTTTATGACGTCTCTTTCCTTTTGTGCAATAAAGAACCCAGAGCAACCTTTATGTTCACATCGCCAGTAAATTTTTATCTCAGTAATAAAATCCCTTACATCATAACTCATTTTCCCCTTGATTTCCCAGTGTATACAATTCCCATGTCATGAACCTCCATAATAATAGTTAGCATGTGAAAGTAATGATGGGAATGATACATGTGTATATACTCCGGGAGAGTTATTTTGACATCTTTTTATACTGGACATTTGTCGTAGCCAAAACCAGACCAAAAATATCAGCTCCCACATGATTATTTTTATCCAATGAAGTCGACTTCCATCGAATTGTCGAATTCTGAGCTAAAAACTTTGCTTACCACAGTCTGTTAGTTTCTGTACATCACATGTCTTTTTCTGAGAAAACGACGATCAGTTACCTATGGCGCTTTCTAGAGATGGCATTATTTCGTTTGTAAAAGTATTACTCCAGCGGGGCGAGTGCTTGTTGGTCGGAAAGACACTCCTACAGGAGATAGCTAAGTAATATCTAACGAACAAACGGCATGTTGGTGCTATTAAGTTCACAAGGTGCAGTTGCCAATGTCAATGATGTCATTCTTCTTTGGAAGACATAGCACATATAATAAACAGCTGGCCAAAACTGTCATCGAGATATTAACCTTCCACTGCGACTTGATGTTGTTCCTAAAACAATATACAATGCCATCCACAGAAAATAACTACTTTGAGATAAATATAAACAACTCTGCTATTGACTATATACATATAAACAATAGGCATATTGGTGCCACATTCCCATTAAAACTTCTGTTAAATCGCAAACATCCGGACTTATTAGTCTTCATAAAGTTATTCAAGGCGGAAAAGGAAAATCAGATGCAGCGATAGAAGTTACTGCTCTGCAGATGTACACAGATCTTGCAAAATCAGGAAAAATCGAGTACTATGAAACATGAAGCTCCACAACCCTAGTTTATTATGAATTGACATTTACACTAATAATTACTAGTATGTGTTTTGTTAAGTTGGTTACACTGGTAAGTAACAATGTAGAAAAGCTAGGATTTTCAGGTAACGAAAGAGTCCGGTTAACACGCCGCACTTTATGGATAAAATCTGTAAGAGAAGAGTAAAGATATGCAAGATATTCCTAAAGTTCGATGCATCGCTATTACCTTTGTTGTTATCCAAATTTCAGTGATGAAGCTTTGTTTCTACTTTAGAAACCAGCTTTCTCCTTCTGAGAATAATTTTAATTAAATCGAAAAAGGTAAAGTCGGAGATACACACACACACACACACACACATACACACACACACACATATATATATTTATATATATACATGCATAGATACATTCATATATCAAGACAAAGAGACCTACTTCGGTCATGAATGACCATGGGATTACATCAAGAAAGTTAACCTCCGACACATAAATCCGGGCAGGGTTGTTTATGGAAGACCAGCAGTCGCCCATGCATACCAGCCCCCTCTCTCCACACCATCGATGTTATCCAAAGGAAAGGCTGATAAAGCTTGGCACCAGTGACGTCACAACTCATTTCTACAGCTGAGTGAACTGAAGCAACGTGAAATAAAGTGCCTTGCTCAATAACACAATACACAGCCCTGTCCGAGAATCGAGCTCATTACCTCATGATTGTGAGCTCGACGTTCTAAGCACTATAACTACATATAACCACATATAACCAGATTCTCTTCCAAGGGTATTTGTCAGCTTGAGGTTATAGTGTCGTTACTGCAATCAAAACTGGATGCATGCAAGTGTGTATATATGTATGTATGTGTGTATGTATGCATGCAAGTGTGTATGTGTATGTATGTAGGCATGTATATATGTATGTATGCAAGTGTGTATATATGTATGTAAATATGTATGTATCTATGCATGCAAGTGTATATATATATGTATGTATGTGTTTATGTATGCATGCAAGTGTGTATGTATGTATATATGTATATATATATATATATGTATGTGGAGGCGCAATGGCCCAGTGGTTAGGGCAGCGGACTCGCGGTCATAGGATCGCAGTTTCGATTCCCAGATTGGGCGTTGTGAGTGTTTATTGAACGAAAACACCTAAAGCTCCACGAGGCTCCGGCAGGGGATGGTCGTGAACCCTGCTGTACTCTTTCACCACAACTTTCTCTGACTCTTACTTCCTGTTTCTGTTGTGCCTGTTATTCAAAAGGTCAGCCTTGTCACACTGTGTCACGCTGAATATCCCCGAGAACTACGTTAAGGATACACGTGTCTGTGGAGTGCTCAGCCACTTGCACGTTAATTTCACGAGCAGGCTGTTCCGTTGGTCGGATCAACTGGAACCCTCGTCGTCGTAAGCGACGGAGTGCCAACAACAATATATGTATGCATGTATGCAAGTTTGTATATATGTATGTATATGTGTATGTATGTATGCAAGTTTGTATATATGTATGTATGCGTGTATTTATGTTTGCAGGTATGTATATATATGTATGAATGTATAAAAGGGTGTATGTATTTATTTATGTATGTATGTATATTTGGCAAGTGTGTATGTATGTTTGTACGTACGTATGTATAGCATATACCCTCTCCTAGGTTTTCCTAATTTTATCATTCATTATAACCAAGACACTTTTATTTATTTAATTATAAAATCTAGAATCAATTCATTCAACGCTTCCCTAATTCATTGAAGATATAATTTTTATATATTTTTACAGTAAAATCATTATATATTTTTTTCAATACATCGGTTAATGCTTAGAGTTTTGTACATGTCTGATGACTTCAAGGTATGATACAAATTTTACTGTCGATATTTCTATCTTTAAAGTTAATACATTTTATTTATTCATTTATTTATTTATTTATTTACTTATTTATTTATTTATTTATCGAATCAATGATTTCTCGTTCAATATTTACTTTTTCAACATAGACTCTTTTGATTAAAGACTTTTTTTGAAACACTAATATATATTTTTTTTTTTTTGCTTTTAAAATTTATTTTCCCCTTTCCTTCCCCCTCCTGTTTTTCTTCTTTTTTTTCATTTTTACATGTTTCCGTCATTGAACTGTGCCATATTGAGGCATTGCCTTGACCACCCGCCGCTACTTAAAAAATTTACTCTTCATGCTTATTCTATCAGTTTATTTTGCCGAACTACTAAGTTAAAGGAACGTGAACAAACTAACACCAGCTATCAAAAGCTGGGATACAAACACAAAAATAAAGACACACACACATACACACACACACAGCACACACACACACACACACACACACACACACACATACACACACACACACACACAATACACTGAAGTCGCACCAGGACCAGGGTGCATCCATGTCGTTTCATACTGATTCTTTAGTCGAAACATTGTATTCATGACACACAAATCCATCTCTACACACACTTGTAACAGTAGCAAACCATTACTGTTGAAACTCCCAACCTCATGCCTTCCTAAGACACTCCAAGTCTCCCAATCTGCACCAACGCGAGCATTCAAATCATCCAAAATGACAATTTTGTCATCATGGGGGATATTGCGTATAATCTCTGTAAATGATAGATAGAAGGCAAGTTTATCATCCTCTGGAGCATATTCACTTATGAGTATTGCATAGCGACCTTTTCATAATGGAAGTCTTAAAGACATTAAAACAATCCAAATGACCACATGGTAGTTCCTCAAGTTTTGAAAGCAAATCCCACTCCTGATTCTCTCTTGTAGGTCTCCTCTCTACCGCTCCAAAATAAATGATACTCAGATTTTTCTACGAAATTCCCCTTTCCATGAATTTTTGTATCTGTTAACGTTACAGCATCCATATCATATCGCTGTAACTCTTTTGCAACAAGCGCGGATCTTCTCTCCAGACGGGATTTCAGTCAATCATTGTCTAATAACGTTAGAACATTCCAACATCTTATATTCATAGGCTTGCATCTTAACTTTAATTTACTCACAGTTGCAGGACGACGACCGGATCCACCTGTGGTGCCCTGGGACACCTGCCAGGCCAGACCACAGAACAAAATGTTCCAGAGCCCATTTTTGCCATTTGCTTCATTATCAATATGAACTTTCATTGTTTAGATGTGCCTTTTTAAGCTTTGGCCAGCCATGTACATACATGATGTCCATTTCCTTTTCCTCTCCAGCAATACCTGTGCTTCACACTTTTTAAGGTGAGGAAAAATTTTGCACAGCAACCCTTCCAACTCTCTAAACTACAAAGCATGATCCAAAAAGAAGAGCTAGTCAACATCATTGGGTGCATTTGCAGTCGCAAGAATATCCTTCTCCCAGTATTTGCCCAACCAAAGGCTAACTACAAGACAGCAATGAAGTATTTAAATTCAGAGTTACTTTCTCCTAGATAGACTGCCTTCGCCATGGCTTGGGTAAACAGAAGAGCTCTATCCACCCCTCAACTATTTATTGAAAAAGAAAAAAAAAACTAAAATAAGAGAAATAAATACAAACTAAAAATTGAGATAAAACTACACCCATTAAAAATAATTCATCTGCACAGGTACTTCCTGTACTTCAGATCTTAGTAAAATCATTGATATATATATATATATATATATATATATATATATATATATATATATATATATATATATATATATTTGTTCGATTAAACCCTTCAAGGCGATGCCCCAACATAGCAACAGTTCAATGCGTGAATCGAGTAAAAGGTAAAATATACATACTTTCTAAAATTTATCCATCCTATTGAGATATTTACTGCAACAATTATTCCTAGAGACCCTGTTCATACTCAGTTGTTTAATAATCACAACGCTATGCCAAAATTTTGAATTCTTCAATTCTAACGGCAAGTTGTTTAAATTCTTCGGTAACTTGTTGTGGACTTAGACTAGTCAACAACAACACCCGGGTGTTTCCACTGCTAGCTTTATATAACAAGCCGACAGGTAGCAATCAGGTCCGAATTAAGAGCCATCGAGGCCCGAAGCACTTAAAAGATTTTAGCTGTCTCCATTAAAAAAATTTTGTAATTCAAAATATAAACAATAAAAATGAATATAAACCATAAAATAATTTTTTTTTTATTTTTCAAAACGAAACAAAACAGCAAGAGGGAAAATAATGTTTATTCTTGTATACTTCCACTTTATTTATATTTGAAAAGATTCCTTCTACTTTTTTGAATTGCAAAGACTTTGATTAGATCCTCAACATTAATCTTATGTAACACATTTGCATCTATACTTAGTAGAGAGAAAGGCATCCCGAATATTATTTTAGCAAGTTTAAAGTGATTTGTTTTGTGCCGTAAACCATTTACCATCTCTGTGGTGTCCCCTCCTTCTCCTTGATGACCTAAGCACGTGCTTATTTTGCTTAATTGTTAATCCAGCGCTGGCAGCAGTGCCTATAAAATAGCAAATAGCGGTAAATTTGTTTCTCGACCTTTCTACTGAGTCCCCCGATGACGCATCGACATATGATAAAAGATACGACATCATTACTCGTAGAAATTAAGTCAGTTGGGAGTTGAACGTTGGATATAATTCTAGTAAACATATTGATGAAATGAAAAGCTTGGACAATATATCGAAGATAAAGATTGAATAACTGGAAGAGCTCAGATTACGCATCTCATTTGTTTATTGTGAGCATCTTTTGTATATACTTGTACGTTAAGCTTTAACTGGTGCACCAATTTTAATGCTGTGTACTCATGTCACTTACATATACAAGTATTGCATCGAGATGTAATTTTTGTCTGGAGAGCATATTTTTAATAACTATATATATATATATATATATATATATATATATATATATATATGTATCACGTCCTCACGTTGTTGTTTTTCGTTGTTTTCTTTTCGTCGTTTTTCTTGTTTGAACTCACTTATATATATATATATATATATATATATATATATATAGTTATCGCCAAGCCAACATGGCAGTCCCAAAATTAGGACGAAAGCTGCCGTGAATTAGCTCCAAGAAGCCATCGCCTCTAGCTAGCTATGTGACACACGAAACCTGTGTCCTTTATAACCTTCGAACAGGGGAGGTCAGCAGTGTCCCCCTGCTGGTTTGGAGAGTCTTAGAAATATTAATAACTATATATATATATATATATATATATATATATATATATATATATATATATATATATGTATGTATGTATGTATGTATGTATGTATATCTGTGTGTATGGATGTGATTTCATATATGTATATATTGTATATATACGCATGCACACATGTACAGATTTATATGCATACATATATACGTG
>NC_142935.1:54328665-54348665 GCF_046866305.1 Octopus bimaculoides
CTGAAACAAAAAAAAAACAAACACAAAAAAGCAAAAAAGAATACTTCCACTCCCCATTAAAAACAAAACAAAACCCAAAATAAGTGATGCTATGCACACACACATACACGCACCTCCACGTCAATACCCCCAAACCCACACCTATTTGTCCCCCCTATTCAAACCCCAACCCCCACCCGTCATCGACAAATGGTGTCAATATTTTCAATTCCCTTCCCAGTTATAACTGACGTCACTGATCATCCCCACCCCCTCGTTTTCCTAGTCTCTCTTACTCCCCCCGTTTTTTTAGCGGGTGCGGTTAGAATGGGACATGGTAGGGTGAGGTGTGCTGTTATATATAAATATACTTATGTGTGTGCGTGTGGTTGTGTGTGTGTGTGTGTGTATGTTAAAATTTATATTTGTTATTTCTATAAAAACAACACAAGTGACATTGGACGGCGATGGTTTTCTCACGTCAAACACGTTTCGGAAACACACACACACACATACACACACACACACGCACGCACACATACAAGAATACATATATTTTACACATCTACACATTTTACACACATAGACAAGCATATACACGCAATCATATATATATATATATATATATATATATATATATATATATATGCGTGTGTATGTATGTATATATATATATATATATATATATATATATATATATATATATATATATATGCGTGTGTATGTATATATATATATATATATATATATATATATATATATATATATATATATATACATACGCATATAAATATATTAATACTCACACATACACAGATATACTCGGTAGCACACTTGTCGTGAAAACACAAAGGTGTGAGTTCGAGTTCCACGCGTTCGGGAAACCTACGTTTTTTCGTCGAGGGATCATATGCCCCAATATTAGACTATTTTCTCTAGTCAATACACGATGATCGCTTATAAGCTTTCAGCTTATAACAATATTATTGTTATTATTATTATCACCATCTTTACTTTTAATCTGCATCCTTGTTACAGTCACTTGCCGAGACACCCAGTGTGCTAGGGCGAGTCAAGGATAAGAAATGTTACAATATGACTGACAGCTTGGCGAAGGGAAGTAGCGAAATATCTTCATGTAATACAACACAGATATTTAAATGGATAGGGTCATTCTGAAGATGTGGGCAGTACTTGTCAGCACAGTTTTTTGGATTTCTCTGAGACATGGTTCTCCTGGGATCTTGTCTAGATGTTTCTGAATCCCATTTTTATCATGCCTAGGGCACCTACAATAACAGGAATGGTTCTCGCTTTAAGATGCCACATCTTTTGTATTTCAATTTCTAGGTCCTTATATTTACTTAGTTTATCAAATTCTTTGACAGATACATTTTTATCAGTGGGAACATTTACATTTATTAGTGTACAATTATTTTCTCCCCAGTTTTTAATTATTATGTCTGGTCGATTTGTCTGAATCTTTCTGTCAGTGTTGACTGGAAAATCTCAGAGGATAGTGACATTTTTAAAGACTCTCGGATAGTTCTTTATTACCGGTTATTCTTTACTTGAAAGCAGGCAATAAAAAAATCATCAAAGGTTTCAAGTAGTGCCTTCTCCTGTGACTCAAAGAGACTATGCTCTCCTTAGAATGCGAGCTGTACCCAACAATCCTGTCTTTTGGATCACCTCAAGCCTGACAGCAGCTCCAGTATTCTTAATATATTTTACAAAGCCCTTGGAAATTGCCCCTAATACTCCAGTTACCACTGGTATCATCATTACTTTCCTCATGCCCCACAACTTTCCTATCTCGTCCCGCAGTGGCTGGCATTTCCTAATCTTTTCTGTTTCCTTACATTTCACCCTCGAATCGCCTGGCATCGCAACATCTATAATCTTTATTTCTTTTTCTTCGTTATGGATGAGTGCGATATCTGGTCATCTCGCCTCTGTGACTTGGTCGCACTGCAAGTTAAGATCCCAGAGTTTTCTTTTGTAATGTTCGTTTTCCATTACTCTCTCTGGCTTGTGTTCACGCCATTGTTCGGCTCTCTCGAGGCTTGCTTTACTGCATAACAACCAGTGGACATAACTGGTCTCATTGTCGTGTTTCCTTTTGTATTCACGTTGTACGTACGTACGTATGTATGTATGTATGTATGTATGTATGTATGTATGTATGTATGTATATCAAGATTAAATATAAAGAACGCAGCAAACAGAAACTTTGACATACCTAAATATAACTAAAAAAAAAGAGGGTAGTAAATAAACATGCGAAAATATATTAAATACACAGGCGAACAGAAAACACAGAAGGTCAGGTCACCAACTCCTCATCAGTTATTGACCAGAGGGCCAAACGTAATTTCTGTCATTTTCGATAATAATGCTACCACTCTGATGACACCGGCAAAAAACTTGCCGGGAGTGGGACTAAAACAACAAAACGAGATGGACTCGAGACGAGACCGTTCGTGGTCGAACAAGGGACAAAAATAAAAACAGAATAAAGGCTTAAGGCTAGACGAAGACAACAATTAATAATAATAATAATAATAATAATAATAATAATAATAATAATAATAATAATAATACATATACAACAGAAAAAGCCGTAGGGCTGCAAGACAGACAAAAGTAGGTAGCACAAAGGAGAAATGAAAACTATCCTAAAGGTCTACAGATACGAGACGGGTAGAGCGAGGAGCACAGAGAATCGTGACCGGTCTGGTCGAAGGCAACCCGAAAAAGAATGACACCGCCCTAGATAGTCACGGGTTACGTGAGAGTGGGAGGAGAGAGAGGAAGAGTCAGCGGGATCAGGGAAATGGAAGAAGGTAACAAGGAGGGAAAGAGAGAAAGACAGAGAGAGAGAGAGAGAGAGGAGGAGGAGAGAGGGAGAGAGTGGAAAAGAGGGAGAGAGAGCGAAATGAAATTAAAAGAGAAGCAAAATAAAGGAAAGAGACAGAGTGGCATAGTTAGTTAATTAGTTAGTTAGTTAGTTAGTTAGTAAGTTATATGTGGCAAACAAAAAAAAAATGACCATCTCCAATTACAACAATAAATGTTTCAACACACGATTTCACATCAGGAATCTTGCAAAGCAAATACATAAACGACTATATATATATATATATATATATATATATATATATATATATATATATACGCATACCTTTACACATATACACACAGACACGAGCCAGCGAGGGAATTACCACATGGTTCTCGACCGGCTAAAAATAACAACCCAATTTCTCACAAGTGACTCGCTTCGTTATAAAAAAAAAAAAATAAAGGAATAATTGGATAATGTTGTTCTACGTAGGCTATGCCTGAAGATTCATGCACATATGTGTCTTTTTTTTTCCATGCCTGTTTATGTATATAATGTAAAAGCCCCAAATACCAACAGACATATATGCATATATTTACACTCTTACACACACACGTGCATATATTCATGGGAGAGTACAAACAACTTTTGCATAGATGCCGGCATACATACATACATACATACAAACATACATACATACATACATACATACATACATAAATACACACACACACACACACACACACACACACACACACACACACACACACACACACACATATATATACATATTTATTTATTTATATATTTATATTTTTCATCATGTTAGAGTCTAACATATGTCGGGATTAAGGGTCTAACAGTTCGACTGTTAATCCCGACACATTTTTCCCCTTTAATTCCACTCTGTCGAAGAGCGAGGGCTTGAAACTTCAAAGACTTTTCCATTCCTCCCGAGCGTCAAAATAATACGCCTACTTGTTGCTCTCTCACTTCTCTTTGTCTCATGTTTACTGTACATTTGAACCATACATACATACATACATACATACATACATACATACATACATACATACACACACACACACACACACACACACACATATATATATATATAATATAAATAATATATAAATATATGCATATATCTCTCTCTATATATATGTACATACCTACATCTATATGTATACATACATGTATATATGAGTACAGAACATCATACATACATACATACATACATACATACACACACACACACACACACACACGTGAATAGGTGCACGCTGTACCACGCGTCAGGTGTCGAAGTGATCGCAGAATTAACGTGAAATAAAGTGTTTTGCGCAAGAATACAACGCACCACCCGGTTTAAGAATTGAAATCACGTTCGCATGATCGTGCTACAACACCGTAGCCACTAGGGCATGCGTCCTCATAAGCTTCCATCCGCCCACTTTTGTTCATATTTATAGTAACAGTGAATAACAATTTGAGTAGTGTTGCGATGCACATAGATGCATGTCCTTATACTCGCACGTACACAATCACGTGGTATATTGTCTCGAATACACACACACACACACACACACACATATATATGCGTAAACTGTCACGTAGACAGATTGAACTGTCCCGACACAAAAACACAAACGCCTTATCAATTTGTTGGTGATCGTCTTTTTGTAAAATAGTAAATATTAAAAAGTAAATGGTGTTACGTAAGCACATGAATACACACATATACATGTATACACATACATACATACATATTTACTCAGATGCATTTATACATATATATATATATATATATATATATATATATACTTTCATGCATACACCAATACATACATATATGCATACAAGTATACAAATCTACATGCAACTATGCATACATATATTCGTATCTACATATAAACATGTGTATATACATACCTACATATATACACACATACATACATGAGCACACGCATACATACATACATGCATACATACATGCATACATTTACACATACACACAATCATACATGCATACATGAATACATATATACATACATACATACATACATACACACATACACACATACATGCGTACACGCATACACACATATACACATGCATGCATACATTTACACATACATACAATCATACATGCATACATGCATACATATATACATACATTCATACATACATATATACACACACATACATGCATGCATACATACGTACATGCTTACATGCATTCATACAAACATTCATACATACATACATACATACATACATACATACATACATACATACATAGAAATTTGCAGATACTCCACCCAGACTACAAGTTCAAATTCATACCCGTGATTGTTGGAGCATTGGGATATGTAACGAACTGCCTCAACAAAAACCTGGAAAAATTAGGGTTCTCAAAACCTGAAAGAAAAATGCTGATTAGAAGACTACAGATTCAAGCCATCAATGGAAATGTAAAGATATGTAAAACTTTCCAAAAATTTAGCACATAAATACATATGCATGCATCTAGACATGAAAATATATACATAAAAACGCATCCATAAAACAAACATACAAATTTGCGCATACACTAACACCAAATACCGCACACACACATATGCACAAATACCTAGATGATGTTAATAAAAGTTCCAATGAAGGAGCCTTGAATCTATGTTAGAGTCCGGCTCTTTCTCTATGGACAAGAAATACAGAAATGAAACTGATTGATAACATACATACATACATACATACATGATGATATAATGGTGGAAGTTCTTCGTATCAGGATAGCATGACGAGAGCTGCAAGCCCTCAAGTGGTTTTTTAAACCGGTCCTTCAAACGACAGGTGCTGTTGGGGTAAATGTATAGGCTTTGGTCAAATATCTGCATGACGATGACTCTTTCCTTTCTTTGTCGCATCTCATCCACCGCAATGGCACTGGCCCTCTCAAAATTCCTTGCGGCGGTCTCTCTACTGTCACTCCTTACCACTCTGTAGGCTCTTCCTGCCTGTTGAGCAGGTATTTCCTGTGTGTCATTCGCGCTGACGGGGCTCGCTGTAAAACACACACACACACACACACACAAACACACTCACACATACATACATACATACAAGGTTCCAATCAAGGCTACAGTATCAATGTCTACCCACCACACTTTTCGGTCTATCATCACTGCCTCGATGTCCCGGATGCATTCCAAGCCAGTGTCCGCAATCAAGTTGTCCATGTGAGTGTGATGACGGTTTCGTCTTTTTACATTACCATGAAGGTGGGTTCCACTAGTCTAATTCAGATGCTTCCATTTCAGGGTGGCACACACAATGACCAGATAGTCGCGGCCATCTTTGCCTGATCTTCTCGCTAACTTTCGGCAGGTCTCTATAAAAGCATTCTTTTGTCGTATGTTGCTGCCATTTCACATTCAGGGTATACATACATACATACATACTTTGTACATGCATGCATACGTATATTCATACATATAGATGTCCATACATGTGTATATACGTACATACATACATACGTACGTACGTACATACATACATACATACATACATACATACATACATACATACATACATACATGCGTTCTGAAAACGTTCTGTAATGTAAGAATTTCTTGTTTCGAGCCCTCATTTCGGTATTTATTGCTTGCTGATAGAATCGGTCATCGATGCCAGAACCATGATTATTTTTTGCACATTACCTAAACCCTTCCCGTCAAGTTCATGTTTTCTTCAAGGAATCTGTTGTAGTGCCAATAATCATAAAGCAGAGACCAAAACAAATAGGCATTATCTATTTTTGCGAATTTGCTCCGTACGAACTTCTTTGGCCTTCAGTAGCACTCGCGTAATCTTTTACCAAGGTTTTTGGTAGAGGCCCTACATAGAAGGTGGTATGATAAGAAACTGGGGATTCTGGCAGATAGCCATAAACACCCTTAAATCCAGCTCTTCTTATTGAGAGTCTATTTATATGGTGTTGTTTCTTCTGTCTGTCTGTCTTTCTGTCTGTCTGTCTGTCTGTCTGTCTGTGTAAATGTATGTGTGTGGGAGGGGGATGGATGGATGTTCTCTTTCTCTTTTCAATTCAGAGTTAATTTTGACCGACCATCCGCATCTTGTTTTGTTCATCATCCATTAAATCTTAAGGTCTTGCTGATTTTTATAGTCTCAGAAATCCTTTCTACTATAGACACAAAGCCTGAAATTTTAAGGGAGGGGACTAGCCGATTACATCCAAGTATTTCACTGGTACTTAATTTATCGACCCTGAAAGGATGAAAGGCAAAGTTGACCTCAGCGGAATTTGAACTCAGAACATAGTGACATGCGAAATACCGCTAAGCATTCGTCCGACGCGCTAACGATTCTGCCAGCTCGCCGCCTTTTTATAGTCTGAGATATCGTGATCATTTGTAGAGTATACAATCAAGGAGTTTGTAGTGAATGCAACCAAGGAATTGCATTCTCTCCCCAAGAATCGAAGTTCAATCATACTTTGTTCCAGACGGGTTGGTACATATCCTATTGCTCCAATAATAATAGGTATGAAACTGAATTTGCAAAACCTTTATCGAATGTCCATAGATGTCCTTTTCCTGTATTTTTATAACCACATTAGTGTCCAGAGAGTAACTGATTTGTACAACAGCATATTTTTTTCCTCTGGTCCACACAACAATATCTGGCTGTTCGTGTGTTAATTGGGTGGTGTTTTAACTTTAGATCTAACGCAGTGAGTCGGCAGAATCATTAAGTACGTCGGACAAAAATGCTCAACGGCATTTCTTATAGCTGTTTACATTCTGAGTTCAAATTCTGATAGGGTCAACTTTGCCTTTTATCCTTTCGGGTCGATAAAATCGCTAGCCTTTATCTCTGCAACGGAGCGGCGTCCTGTTCAGTGGGACTGGTGCGATTTATCATTTATACGCCATGGAAACCAGGTAACCAACATTATGAGTCCTCGGGCTAAAAGAAAAAAGAAGAGAGAGAGAGAAACAACTTAGTTTTACCTAATCTTCAAATTCAAAATTTTCTATCCTAAATCAACGAAACAAATCTGAAATGTAGAAAAGAAATGTTTGGTTGTAATGTACGCGATAATCGTAATCCCTCACTGGGCCACAGCATGAGTCTATCTAAACCCCATTCTTACACTATAAGTCATATCTTGAGTGTAATCTCCACCGCCGCCATGTCTCAGCTTGAGGTTCGATAACTTCACACTTAGTGCACTCTAGAAAGAACAAATCAAAACAAATAAGAACAAATCAACAAACAAACAAAATTACAAGTATTCTGCAGTAAAATCATATTTATGGCATGAGGAATACTTTATATCTCTATGTCACCGCTGGTCGTCTGCTCCGTCACATGTTTATATAGAAAGACACCGAAAAAACAGGCTCAAGGAAGCCATTGTTGTCGTTGATGTTGTTGTTTAGCCTAAGTCAACCTGATTCAGCACACCAACGATAAAATGACATTCCAGTTGAGGCTATACCGCCTACACACACACACACACATTATATTATATTACATTATATTTTATTATAAGGCGGCAGAATCGTTAGCACACCGGGCGAAATGCTTAGCGGTATTTCGTATGTCTTTACGTTCTGAGTTCAAATTCTGGCGAGTTCGACTTTGCCTTTCATGCATCAGGGTCGATAAAATAAATACCAGTTGAGTACTGGGGTCGATGTAATCAATTTCCCTCCTTTCCCTTACTTGCTGGCCTTGTGCCAAAATTTGAAAACAATATGTGTTTATAATATATATATATATATATACAGGGTGGACCAAAAGTAGGTTTACAGCTATTCAACTATCTCTTTCGCTTTCATATATTAACAGTTTAGATCTTAATTATGAAAAATATGAAACCATTATTCTATGCTATTTTAGTTAATTTTATCAAGCTCCTTTTTCAGTTTGTAAGATGGAGACTTAAACGTGATAAAATGTTTTAAAAGAAATTTAAAGTCCCTGTAAACCTACTTTTGGGCCACCCTGTGTGTATATATATATATATATATATATATATATATATATATATATATATATATATATATATATATATGTGCGTGCGTGTGTGTGTGTGTGTGTATGTGTGTGTGTGTGTGTGCGTGCGTGTGTACTTTATTAAAAGCAGCAGAAACATCACAAAAACTGTTACTCAGAGTTTCACGTCCCCGTTCGTCGGACTGTTTTGTTAGATTTAATAAAGCATATTACTCTACCTCTGGTATTTGAGTACTCTTTTTTTTCCACCTTGTTTCACATTTATGTGCATACTACGGTATATATATATATATATATATATATATATATATCTGGGGAGAATTCACAAAAATAAAAAGACGAAGACAAATGGCGTAGAAAACAAACAGATGTAATATACATATATATTAGGTTAGCAACTAAGTTCCCGCCGTTTTTTAGATTTAAATTTTTTAAAAGGTTTAATAAAAAAAATAACAAATAATTAATCAATCATGTATTCACCCTTGTTTACAACTTCTTCCCAACGTTCAACAAGATTTTCAATACCACGTTCGTAGAAATCACCCGATTTCGACTCGAAAAATTGATCCAACCAAGCTCTCAATTCTGCATCAGTATTGAACGAAACTCCGCACATAGCATTCGGAAGAGATCGAAAGAGATGGAAATCCGTTGGTGCCAAAATCAGGAGAGTACAGCAGATGTGGCAACACTTCCCAGCCATGCATTTGAATGGCTTCCTTGGTCATATTGGCGATATGGGGGTAGGCGTTGTCGTGCAGCAGAACTCCATGCTGCCGATTAGGTCTTTTCTCTTGAATAGCTGTGTTGAGTCGTTCCATCTGTTGAACACAGAGTTCCGCTTTGACCGTTTGGTTCCGTTCAAGCAATTCGTAATGGATAATCCCTTCCCAGTCCCACCATACGCACAACATCGTTTTACGCGGATGAAGATCTTGTTTCATGCGCAGCATCGCTTGTTTTCTGGGGTTAAGCCGTTCTTTATGCTGCTTTATATTGATGTACAGGCACCATTTTGCGTCGCCAGTAACGATTTGGTAAAGAAATCATTGCTTGTGTCCACGAGCTGAGCGGTGATTTTTGTTGTTGTCACTTAAAGCATGTGGAACTCATGCTCCATACTTCTGAACCTTTCCCATCGAGTGAAGATGCTTCTCTATAGCAATGTGGGAGTATTCCATTTTCTCTGCCAGTTTCCTTGTCGTTTGACGAGACTTTTCGTGCAAAAGTTGGTTTAATCGATCTTCATCGAACTCAACTGGACGGCCAGAACGAGGTGCGTCTTTGAGGTTAAAGTTTCCATTTTTAAACTTGGCATACCAATCACGAGCGGTTCTTTCTAAAGCACTCTCTCTCCATACACAGCACAAATGTCGTGAGCGGCTTTTGCAGCCTTAGAACCTTGATTAAAAGCAAAAAGAAGGAGGTGTCGAAAATGCTCATTTTTCTTAACTTGACATTCCAGTTTAATGATCTGAAAATAAACAAAAATTAACTATAATTAACGAGAAAAAAAAAAAGATTCTAAAATGATTCAAAAATGTCTGTATGTGTAAATTCATATTCTTTTATTTGTTTCAGTCATTTGACAGCGGCCATGCTGAGCACCGCCTTTAGTCGAAGTTACGGGGACGTAAACACACCAACATCGGTTGTCAAGCGGAGTGAGGGATAAACACAGACACACAAACGTATACATATATATATGTATATAGATATGTACGACGGGCTTCTTTCAGTTTCCGTCAACCTAATCTACTCACAAGGCTTTGGTCGGCCCGAGGCTATAGTAGAAGACACTTGACCAAGGTGCCACGCAGTGGGACTGAACCCAGATCCATGTGGTTGGTAAGCAAGCTACTTACCACACAACCACTCCTGCGCCTTTATATTCATAAACACATATATCTATACAGTGAAAACCACTTATAATGTAGAATATGATACCATACGGTTCCTGTTATCAAATTTAATAGTCTTTAAACATACTCACCATACTATCGTCATTTCCTTTGCTTGGTATTATCAGAGAATTATTGTTACCTACTCTCTCCCAAAGCGATCAAGATAAGAGGTTGCTACTCTCTCTCTCTCTTTCCCTCCCTCCCTCCTCCCCCTCTCCTTCCCTCCCTCCAGGTGTGATGTGTGTGTGTGTCTGTAGGAAGCAACGATCGTTTAGCGTGCACTGTCACGTAGTTTCGGACAAATTTTGAGTGTTTTTAAAGAGAAGTGTTTAGTTATTGAGGGGTAAAATACGACGATGTCAAATTTCTGTAAGTGTTTGTTATCTACATTGTTGAACTAGTTAACCACGGATTAGGTGTTATTTTATTGAGATATGTTTCTTGATTTTTCGACACTTATGGTGATTTTTATCTAAAATTGTCTTAATTATTCTAAGTGGGATTTCTCTCTAAGTGGGATTCAGTTGTCTACAGGTGCAGTTATGATGAAAATGTTGCATGTGGTCCTTAAGAGTTATTTAGTATGTGCCAAACACTAATTGTTCAAGCTTATCATCTATGTTCAATGCCATTGCTAGTGCTTTAGCCTAGTGTTTCTAATAGGAATAGGGGCTGCAAAGGTTGAAAATGGTGTGGACAAATTTCCATTTTGAATGAAATTACGGTAGTTTATTTTATTGGCATAGTTCTGAGAAATTAGTGGACTGAGGAAAGATTCCTTCAAATATAAATTTTATTTTGGTGGGACTAAAAATATTTCAGTTATTTTTTTTTTTTTTTTTGAGGACATGGTATATTTGCGAGTGTGAAATCCTGCGCTCTGGTCTCTTGTTCCACAAACATCAAGGTATCGTAGTTATTATTATTAATTTTTTTTTGGTATGTGTTTGTTATGTGTTTTTTATGGTGTTGAAAAAAAATCTTTTATATCTGTTTTTGTTGGTTTCCTTTGTGTGGTTTATCTTCTACTTGTTTCAGTCACTGGGCTGCGGCCATGCTGGAGCACTACTGTGAAGGTTTTAGTCGAACATGTGTGTGTGTGTGAATGTATGTATGATGCATGTGCGCGCGCGCGTGTGTGCGCGCGTACTCCAGCTTGATCTCAGTGGCATGGCTAAAACGTATAAAAGAAATACGTACATACATATATGCATATGTATACACGTATGTATATAGATATGTAGAAAGATAGATAGATAGATAGATAGATAGACAGATAGATAGACACATACACACACACACATATATATTATGTGTGTGTGTATGTGTGTGTGTATGGCTATCTATCTATCTTTCTACACATATACATACATACGTACACACACACACACACACATACACACACGACGGTCTTCTTTCAGTTTCCGCCCATTAAATTTATTCACAAGCCGTTGGCCAACACAGGCTTTTAATAGAAGACATTTACCCAAGTTTCCACGCAGTGGGACTGAGCTCAAAACGACGTAGGTGAGAAGGAGACTTCTTACTACACACCCATGAACCACCCTTCATTCTTTTTAAAGGCATTGGTTGCTCTTTCTAGCAGGTCGAGCTGTTACGCAAAGTACCCTCTCGTTGACTCGTAGTACTGTTTCTTCTGGGATTGTTGCCGCTGTTGATTCTGTTCTTGTTGTTTTATTTGTTGTTTCAGACCCAGGTCTACTCTGATAGTGGAGACCTATGACCAAAGACATTCTAGCGGTGACCTTCCCACCATTTCCTATATCAAAGATTACATCGGCCAAAGTATACTCTCCCTTTTTACGATGTTGAAATCCGGCCATAATGATAATAATTACGATGCTTCAGCGTAATTTGAGAGCAGCTTGGCAACTGTTTCTAACAACTCGTCAGATCACATAGAAGGATTCCTCGTTGCGTGTTGTACATGATAAAGATAGGTGACAGCGATGGTGGTCTAAGGAGTTAATAACGTCTGGTTGACTGGGTATACTCTTTACTTGTTTCAGTCATTTGACTACGGCCATGCTGGAGCACCGCCTTTAGTCGAGCAAATCGACCCCAGGACTTATTCTTTGGAAGCCTAGTACTTATTCTATCGGTCTCTTTTGCCGAACCGCTAGGTAACGGGGACGTAAACACACCAAAATCGGTTGTCAAGCGATGGTGGAGGACAAACTCCTACGCCTATTTGAAGTTCTTGTAAATAAAACAAGCAAATACAGAGAATCTTGCCTTTCACAATATAGAAAGATTTCTCATGGCACCAGCAGACAAAATGGAAAAGGCTTTGCTGATGAGGATAACGAGGGGTATGTGCTGGAACAGCCACCCTGACTCACGGGGCTCGCACTTACAGACAGCGGTGAACAAGGATATGGTCCCAGGACCAAGAACGTCGGCTGGGTGTTTGGTTAGCTGGTTGGTTTACTGGATGTTTGTTTGTTTGGTTGGTTGGTTGGTTGGCTGGTTGGTCGGTCGGTCGGTCGGTCGGTCGGTTGCCTAATTTATCTACTGGTTGACTGCTTTGCTGGCTGGTCGGTCGGTTTGCTGCCTGGTCAGTCGGTTGGTCGTAAGTTGGTCGACTGTTTGGTAGATCAGTCGGCTGGTTGGCTGGCTGGTTGACTGGCTTATTCATAAATAAGTCGGTCGTCTGACTGACTGGCTGGCTGGCTGGCTGGCTGGCTGGTTCTTTGGTCGGTTGATCGGTCGGTCGGCTGGTTGGATGTTCTGTTGGTTGGTTGACTGGCTGGTCGGTTGGTTGGTGGATATAATCTATTTGACAGCACTTCCGTTCCTTCATATCCTTTACCAGTTCTGCTTCGGTGTGTAAAAATGCCTTATCAATTAGTCCACAGTCGTATCCGACTTATTTTCAATTCCTCTCTCACAAGGGTAGCAGATTTTATTCCCTTACCCCCACCCAAACCCCACCCCTATCCTCAACACACTAAACCGATAAACATTCTATAATTGCTTCTAGAATACACCATACTATTTTTAAAAAATCAAATTTTGTCTTTTAATTTTTGAAATCAACGTTTACAATATCTCGAAGTTTCTTCCTATTCCACTCTCCTCTCCCTCATCCTCTTCCTCTGCACATCTTTCTCTCCTTCTTCCTCACATTCCATCTCTTACTTTTCCTCGCTTTTGATTTGACTTTCCTTCTACAATTTCTTTGTTTTATTTCTTTCTTTTTCTCTTCTTTTCTTTCTCTTTCTTCTTCTTCTTCTTCTTCTTCTTCTCCTCCTCCTCCTCTTCCTCCTCCTCTTCCTCCTCCTCCTCCTCCTCCTACTTCCGTTTTTCTTTCCTTTTTCTCTTCTTCTTCTTCTTCCTCCTCCTCCTCCTCTTCCTCCTCTTCCACCTTCTTCTGTTTTTCTTTTCTTTTTCTCCTCCTCCTCCTCCTCTTCCTCTTCCTCCTCCTCCTCCCTCCGTTTTTCTTTTCTTCTCGTCCTCGTCCTCCTCCTCCTTCCGTTTTTCTTTCCTTCTCGTCCTCGTCCTCCTCCCCCTTTCCTTGTCCTCCTCCCCCTTTCCTTGTCCTCCTCCCCCTTCTCCTCTCCCCCTTCTCCTCCCCCCTTCTCCTCGTCCTCCTCCCCTTCTCCTCGTCCCCCCTTCTCCTCCTCCTCCTCCTCCTCCCCTCCTCCTCCTCCTCCTCCCCTTCTCCTCGTCCCCCCTTCTCCTCGTCCTCCTTTTCGTTCTATATTTTCAATTTCTTCCTTTATCTGTTCTTCCTCCACCCCCTCTTTCTACTGTTTTAAAACCGATTTCAACACTCCTTCACCTCTCCCTCCTCTTCTTTCCACCTCAGAAATACCTTCTTTATTCGCAACTTTCCAAAAACAACAACAACAACAACAATCATAGATTTAATGACTAATTAAATTGATGTCTTTAAGTTGAAACAGAATGCTTAGCGTGTCTCTCCGTGTCTCTCCATGTCTCTCCATGTCTCTTCGAGTTTCTTCGTGTCTCTTCGAGTTTCTTCGTGTCTCTTCGTGTCTCTCCGTATACGTCGTACAATAGACTTAAATCATTACACCGCCATTTCTAATTCTTTAACTAGCATTGAAAAGCGATATGTCTAATCCAATTAGTAGCTAAACATTTGGGATTATGTTTACATGAAGAGCCACAGAATCTTTAATCTGTGACCACCTTCTTCTTCTTCTTCTTCTTCTTCTTCTTCTTCTTCTTCTTCTTCTTCTTCTTCTTCTTCTTCTTCTTCTTCTTCTTCTCCATTGCTAGCATTTTCTTCCAATTGAATGAATGTCTTTCCTGTTGTTTATTGTGTCAATTTGACATGATGAGGGAACAACAACAACAACAACAGAAACAACAACAAAACAATAACAACAATAATAACCATACAACCACACTTTAAAATATTTATATGCTTGAGTGTATGTGTCTCTCTCTCTATCTATCTGCCTGTCTGTCTCTCTGTATATATATATATATATATATATATATGTGTGTGTGTGTGTGTGTGTGTGTGTGTGTGTGTATGTGTGTGTACATACATACACGCATGTATGTATATAAATATATATATACACGCGCGCGTGTGTGTGTGTGTGTGAACACGTATTTATACATGCATTCAAACCTAATAGCTATTTTTTCACGTTTCTTTGTAGACAGTAATGTTTCGATAATTTCTTGCTGTAGATATGGGCAGAAATTTGTTTGGGTGCAAATTTTGTCTTTCTTAGTAAAACATGTACGTATCTTTGTAAATAACCATCTCTCAAATGATATATTGAACACCCAACTAAAAGCATACCATTTTTAAATGTGTATCATTTAAGATTTTATGACGAAATTATACAAAATTATACAATAAATTTTCATCTTCAAAACTTTATGCACACATCCTCTTACTTGGTACGCTCATCGTAAAACATGTACGCGAGCACAAGTGCACAGCTTGGAAGGAAAAGCAGTTGTAATCATGAATTTTTATTTAATTATTGTTAAA
This sequence comes from Octopus bimaculoides, assembly GCF_046866305.1. Classification (NCBI taxonomy): domain Eukaryota; kingdom Metazoa; phylum Mollusca; class Cephalopoda; order Octopoda; family Octopodidae; genus Octopus; species Octopus bimaculoides. Next base: position 54,344,444 of record NC_142935.1, read on the forward strand.
TTTTGAGTGAGTACTCTGGTGAATCTTTAAGCCTCTGTCTTATCATTAAAGTGCACTACATACACTATATGTGTGTAACATGTATAGACCTGTATTATTCTTATACGCCATGGCGTTCTTCAGAGTATAAGTTACCACCCACCGGGCCGCAGACCTGTACCGGGCCGCGTATCATTCAGTACTGGGCCGCACGAAAACAACGCACTAAAAATTTTTTATTGACTATTCCAGTCTTTAGGATGTTTTTGTTTTACATATATATTGTATATATGATATATATGTACTATATTTGTGGTAACTAAATTATATATTATACACTTTGCGTTTTGTTATGAGCTTGATACCCTCGTGTGAAAAAATTGTCTTTTATGAAACTGGTCGGTGGTACAAAAAAGGTTGGCAATTGCTGCTTTAGAGGTCATTTCAATATTGCGAAGAAGATCTTATGCAATGGATGCATTTCCCTATAATATATTACGCAGACGACCTGAAATGTACGCATTAAATGATTTCAAAATATCACTGCTGGCTGGGATTTATATATGTATATATATATATATATATATATATATATCTTTTGTTGTTTACACCACCTGTCCTCGTCTGTTGTTGTTTTTTCGTACATTCTCCCATATATATATATATATATATATATATATATATATATATATATATATATATATGTATGTATGTATGTATGTATGTATTATGTGGGTATGTATAGAGAGAATGAGAGACACACACACACAGACAGACAAACAAACAGACTGACCAAGAGAGAAAAAGACAGACAGACAGGTAGCAAACGAAAGATAATTTCTTTTCGCTTCAACCGACTCGTTTTGCCATAGATGCAATATTTTTTCTTCAATGATAACTGATGATACCACTCCAAATATAAGTATTGGTAGAAAAAAAAATTCTGCGTATGTGACCAATGGGTGAATGTCACACGCTTTATTTCATATTATATTATATTATTGTATTTCATTTCATTTTTGTGAGTTTTCTGCTTTTGTTTGAATCTCTTCTCTAATATTCACAGAGACTAGTATGTAAATTATTCATGGTGCACTTTGGAAACTTTTATGATTCGAAATAGACGTTGAAGAGCAATATTTCCAACACGTGTCTGACTTTTCCTGTCTGTGCATATTGTATGAGCATATATATATATATATATATACATTATTATTATTATTATTATTATTATTATTATTATTATAATAATAATAATTATTATTATTATTATCTCCCCTTCTCCCTGTGTGACCCTTCTGTCCGGAATTCGCCATGATAGATCGCTAGCCACTACACATTCTTTATTTTCTCTCCTTGTTTCTTTCTGTGGAAGAGCATAGGCTCGAAACGTTAAAGACTTTTTCACTTCCCGAGCGTTATACTAATACATCTGTTTGTTGTCTACACCACCTGTCTTCGTCTTTTGTTTTTGTGAATTCTCCCTACATATATATATATATATATATATATATATATATATATATATATATATATATATATATATATATATATATATATATATGTATATATATATATGCATGTATGTATATACGTACTGCTAACCGTCAACTATGAAATAACTTTTTTCAGCTTATCAACTTACGAATTTTGATATGGGAAAAATTTACAACCTTTTATGCCAATAAACCACTTTTAGTGGTTTATGAAAAGTTATTTTCCCGAAAAGTTATGTTCCTGAAAGTTATTTTATACCTTCTATACCTTCTACTACGGTTTGCTCGAAGCTTACTTACTTCCTACACCTTGATCCTTGGATCTTACTTTTACTTATAATTATATATATCATTGATATTATGTTAAACTGTCAAAATTTGGCCAAATGCGGGGTTTTTTTTCTTCACTATTTGATTCTGCTTGCAATAGCCGGTTCTTTTGGTCAAACTATTTCTTCCAGCTGCTTCAGAGGAAAGTTGCCAAAATGTATTATAACAGTTTAGCATTTTTCAAAAGTGTAAAAAGTCTCACATACGACAATTTTGCAAAAGTATTTCTGACTGAAAATGTCACACATGCATGAAGTTACAATTTTATGCACCCAACAAAGTATTATTATTAAGCTGAAACTGTTGCTAATGTAAAGAGAAATGGAATGGTGAAACTATTTCTTCGTTTGCTGAAAAAAAAACAAAAAAAAAACAAGGTTTTGGACTTACGACACTTTTGCATAATAGCAACGATATATATATAGTGTGGTTAGTTCACATAACTGAGTAAGAAGCGTTGGGCTGCTTTCTCGGTTTCTCTGGTATATTCCTTCCTGAATGAGATGCTGCTCAGTCACATGATTACTCATCTTTTACCAACTGAGTGGACTGCAGCATCGTGAAATGAAGTGTTTTACTCAAAAAACAGAATGCATCAAAAGCACCAAGGAATCGAAACCACAATTTTACGATCATGAGTGCAACACGCTAACCACTGAGTCATACGACTTCATGTCTGTGTGTATGTGTGTGTGTGCGCGCGCGCGCGTATGTGTATGTGCGCGCGCGTATGTGTGTGTGCGTGCGTGTACATATGTACGCACATATATGTATATATGCATAAGCATTTATCTATCTGTCATCTTTAAGCATTTCCTATTTCCCCGCCCTCTCTTTCTAACAACCTGTCTATCTCTATCACCTTATCTCTCTCCTTGTGACACACGCACACACACACACACACATACACACATACATACACACATACACACATACATACACACATCTTTCTCTCGCGTTATTCTTTCCTATTACCTTCTCTGTTTCTTCTTTCCTCTTCTTCCTACTCTTCTGTCACTTTGCTAGTTTCATTTCTCTTTCAGTCACTTTCATTCTCTCTCTCTCTCTCTCTCTCTCTCTCTCTCTCTCTCTCTCCCTCTCTCTCTCTCTCTCTCTACTTTGATCCTGTTCTCCCCACTCCCACCACACTCATTTACTATCTTTTTTTTACATTTCTTCCTAACTATATTTCCAACTAGTACACACACACACATACGCACACACAAACATACACCAGACTATACCACACACACACACACACACACACACACACATACACTCACACACACACAAACGTATTTGTTTTCTTTTTAATATTTTCTTTTTTCTGCTTCATCTTTTCTTTCTGTAATTTTCCATCACTTCCTACCCTAACCTTTCTCAATCCCCCCCCCGCCCCCAACCTGGCTCCCACCAAAAATTCCCCGTCTCACACTCTCTTCCCCCACCAGGCCCCTGCTCCCAAATTTCCCATCACCCATTTGTCATACCCCATACCCTTCCCCCCATCTGGTTCTTACCTCCACCTTGTTGTCTGTTGAAATCTGCAATCCGTCAAATAAGCAAGAATGAAATTAGTTGACAAGTGAAACATTTCCGAAGACTAGAAAAGTCGATTAGAGAAAAATCTCAGTAAAACATGATGAGTTTTTCGCTAAGTTTTTAAAGTTACATCTGAAATGAAGCGTCATTCTTGATGTTCAAGCGAACCGCAAAAATCTGATTCGAAATAAAATAAATAAATAAATAAATAATTCAATTAATAAATAAATAAATAATTCAATTAATAAATAAATAGATAAATAAATAATTCAATTAATAAATAAAATGATATGTGAAACGGTTCCAGCGAAGGATTGAAACCGATACTCGCACCACTGGCTTATTAAAAAGAACATGATAAAACAACGAAGAAGAGAAGTCTCTACGTGGCTGCTTGATCTCGATCTGCTGGAAACAACTCCCATTTTTTTTCCACCCCGTCAAATCACAACTTAATATCTTAAATAAGAGAGAAAAGAAAATGCGACTGCTGCATTTATTTATTACGTATATATACATGTATGAGTGGAGGCGCAATGGCCCAGTGGTCAGGGCAGCGGACTCGCGGTCATAGGATCGCGGTTTCGATTCCCAGACCGGGCGTTGTGAGTGTTTATTGAGCGAAAACACCTAAAGCTCCACGAGACTCCGGCAGGGTATGGTGGCGAACCCTGCTGTACTCTTTCACCACAACATTCTCTCAATCTTACTTCCTGTTTCTGTTGTACCTGTAATTCAAAGGGTCAGCCTTGTCACACTGTGTCACGCTGAATATCCCCGAGAACTACGTTAAGGGTACACGTATCTGTGGAGTGCTCAGCCACTTGCACGTTAATTTCACGAGCAGGCTGCTCCGTTGATCGGATCAACTGGAA
>NC_142935.1:54353665-54366165 GCF_046866305.1 Octopus bimaculoides
CGAATGGACGAGTGACAAATAAAGAGATAAAAATTCGAGGTAAGGGTTTTCAAAAGGAACTTTTCGAATCGATTAAGAACTTGATGTTTATACGAAATGTCGGATGAGAGTTCAAAATTTAAAAATTCAGGAGTAAATAGGTAAATAAAATAAATATATACAGATTCGAGTGAATTCGGGTAAAGGATATCATCATTTAGTAGTTACATGATACATAGTTTTCACATATGACTTTTACATGTAATTTTGATCACTGGTTTATAAATTTATATGTATATTTATTTCGTTGCGTTTAAAATTATGCTTTGGAATTTGAATTGATTGCCTGGATGTGTTCCTTCTATAATTCCCCTTATCCTTATATATATATATATACACATACGATGGGCTTCTTTCCATTTCCGTCAACCAAATCCACTCACAAGGCTTTGATAGGCCCGAAGATATAGTAGAAGACACTTGGCCAAGGTTTTACGCAGTGGCCTGAACTCAGAATCATGTCGTTGGGAAGCATTCACACCTGATTTCCGTAATAAAAGAGTAAAAATTTTAGATAATCATAATTCTATCAAGACATGATTCTAACTGCTCTTGATAAATTATAAAAGCAGCATCCTGCCCAAACGTTGAAATCGAAAGAGATTGCAGCCAAATTCCCTCTTATTATATTCTACCGTCTTTTAAAAAGAAAGGAGAGATTTGGACAATGTGGCCGTAGATATACCAAAAGATTGGCTGAAACGTCTATGAAACGTTCATATATTTATATATCTGCTTAATCACAGTTGATCTGGAGCTTAACAACAGCAGCAGCAGCGACAACCTAGTATCACGTGTGTCCAGCATTACACAAAGTAACATACTTCAACATTTTTTTCCCAGAATATTCGTCCCTCATTAATAATAAGCTGTCCAGTCTTGTCACAGGTGATTGCGTTTCGCCACCATAATTCATTGATAGGAAACTCCCGCTTTTCCTTCAGATCTACACACACACACACACACACACACACACACACACACACACACACACACACACAGAGCTTCATCTCTTTCTCCTTCACTCTATTTCTCTCACCCCTCCTCTTTCTGTCTCTTTGCCGCTGCTAGCTGTTCGTTTATAGTAGGTCGTGAAAGGTCCTTTTTTCATTTTTCTTTCTTCTCCAAACCTTCAAACGTTCCCTAAATGCAAGTCTGTTTTGTGGAAATCAGAATGAAGCGATCAAAGAGCAGTGTTTATGGTTGACGAGTTTCGGATTCCGTTACGCCAAGTCTTTAGTCTAAATTATTGGTCGAAATGAAGACGTCAATCAGTAAGTATGAGAAGGTCAACGACGTCCGGTCAATTTCATGCGAATATAATTTCGTAAATGATCCAACGGCAACAAATCAACTTGGTGTGATTTACTCTGTCCCCTGAAGGTTATGAGTGACCAGCAATGCATGTACGCATGTATGTGTGTATGTATTTATGTATGTATGTATGTGTGCGTAACAGAAAACCTTGCATTCTTTACTCGGATTCACACACAACAAGATATTGTAGTTACAATACTTTGGCCAAATATTTCAACAGGCCATTAGAAGAGTAAATGAACCATTGAGTGAGCGCTGCCATTGTTGTTGTTGCCGTTGTTAGACTCGTCGCCATTGTAGTAGTAACAGTAGTAGTAGTTGTTGTTGCTGTTGTTGTTAACGTTGTTAGCATTATCATTATTATTATTATTATTATTATTATTATTATTATTATTATTATTATTATCATTATTATTGTTGTTGTTGTTGTTGTTGTTGTTGTTGTTGTTTTTGTCGTCGTTGTTGCTGCTGTTTAGCCCCAGGCTAGCCCGGATTGAGCAGATCTATGATCAAAGTCGCACGATGAAACCCGTGCAATAATATACACAAAATAATCTCGCGATACGTAAGCCTGCCATACCTAAAATGCTATCACTAGCGCAGTGTGTTAGCGCCAGTACTTCCGAACATACATACATACATACATACATACATACATACATACGTACAGACATACTTATGTATGTATACATATACATTCATATACATATATATATATATATATATATATATATATATATGAATGTATATATATATATATATATATATATATATATAGAGAGAGAGAGAGAGAGATAGATAGATAGATAGATAGATAGATAGATAGATATATGCATATGTATATATATATATATGATATGTCGTATATATGTATACATATATATGTATGTGAGTGTATATGTTTGTGTGTCTGTGTTTGTTCCCCCAACATCGCTTGATAACCGATGCTGGTGTGTTTACGTCCCCGTAACCTGGCGGTTCGGCAAAAAGAGACCGATAGAATGAGTACTAGGCTTACAAAGAATAAGTCCTGGGGTCGATTTGCTCGACTAAAAGCGGTGCTCCAGTATGGCCGCAGTCAAATGACTGAAACAAGTAAAAGAGTAAAGGAGTATATGTGTGTGTGTATGTGCAAGTGTGTGCCTGTGTGTATATATAAATGTCCTGGCTCTCCTTGTGTGCATACACACACGTGCGCGCGCGCGCACACACATGCATATACACATGCAAATATACAAATATTTGTTTCTATGGCGAGTTATTTCAATTTTTATTCTCTTACTCTTTTACTTGTTTCAGCCATTTGACTGCGGCCATGCTGGTGTACCGCATTTAGTCGAACAAATCGCCCCCAAGACTTATTCTTCGTAAGCCTAGTACTTATTCTATCAGTCTCTTTTGCCAAACCGCTAGGTAACGGGGACGTAAACACACCAAAATCGGTTGTCAAGCGATGGTGGGGGACAAACACACACACACACACGCACGCACACACACACGCACGCACGCACGCACGCACGCACACGCACGCACACACGCACACACACACACACACACACACACACACACACACACACGACGAGCTTCTTTCAGTTTCGTCTACTAAATCCACTCACAAGGCTTTGTTCAGCTATAATAGACACTTGAGCAAGGTGCCACGCAGTGGAACTGAACCCAGAACCATGTGGTTGGGAAGCAAGCTTTTTACCAAAAACAATTCAACGTTATGCTGAAAAATTATAACAATACTTATTGTAGAGTACGCATTTATTGTACTTCCACAAGACCAGGGGCGACCGTAAAATATATGTGTTGTATGTACGTATGTATGCATTATGTATGTATTTAATATGTATGTATGTATTATGTGTGTATGTATCTATGTATGTATTATCGGACACAGACTGTGTGTCGTTAGCCAGCTGGAGGAGATGTCTTCCTGGGGCTATAAACAACAGTAGCATTGTCCTGTATAGGATGCCACACTTAGTTGGCAAATATATTTTATGATTCTGTACTGCTACTGTTTATATCTCTCTCAGAGATTTAATATAACAAATCTCTCTCTTTTACGAAATCAGTGACAGTGAGTCGTTAGAAAAGCATATATTATTTTGCGAGTGGAATGAGTTTTCATCACTAGCCAGTGATTATCACATGCTGAGGACGGGCAATCTCCCAGTAACTCGGATCCTTGTGTATCACGTAAGGCTAGAGATTGGAGCAATGACCTCTCTCGCAAATACTAATCGGACACAGACTGTGTGTCATTAGCCAGCTGGAGGAGATGTCTTCCTGAGGCTAAAAACAACAGGAGCACTGTCCTGTATAGGACGCCACATTTAGTTGGCAAATATATTTTACGATATATATATATATATATATATATATATATCAGGTCATTAAGAATTAAATGTCCGGTTTTGAACTGAAAGTTTATTTTACTTTATCTCAACAAAAAGCAATGCAGTTAATCAAAGTATGCACATAAATTATCAACACAATTTTGCCATTTTATCGGTAGCTTATTTATGCCGGCAGCGAAGAATTCACAAAAGGCTGTATTTGGATCTTCTTCAGATTTGAAGTTTTTACCTTGGAAAAAGTTGTCTAATGCCTGGAAAAAGTGATAGTCAGTTGGTGCTAGGTCCGGTGAATATGGTGAATGGCAGAATACTTCCAAGTTCAGTTCTTGTAACTTGAGTAGCGTCCTTTGTGCAACATGTGATCGAGTATTGTCTTGCAAGAGAATTGACCTGTCTCTATTGACTAATCTCGGTTAATTGCAAGTTCACTCACCATTTTATCCAGTTGGTTGATGTATACATCCGCTGTAATTGACTTGCCAGGTTTCATGAAACTGTAGTGAATGTCACCAGCACTGGACCACCAAACAGACACCATTAGCTTTTTTTGGTGAATATTCTTTTGGGGATTGTTTTGGCACTTCGTCTCTATCCAACCACCGTGCAGAATGGTTGCTATCGTTGAAAAGAATCCATTATTCCCTACACGTAACAATAAGATGCAAAAATGGTTCTTTTTTATGCCGTGACAGCAAAGAACAACAAGTTTGAAGACGACGTGTCACCTGATGCTCGCTCAGTTCGTGTGGTACCCACTTATCCAGCTTATTTACCTTGCCGATTTGTTTCAGATGGTCCAATACAGCTAGAATCGAAACATCAAACCTTGCTGCTAACTCACGTGTAGTTTGAGAGGTATCTGCTTCCACTACAGTTCCCAGCTCATCATTATCCACCTTGCTCTCAGGTCTACCACGAGGCTGATTTTCAAGAATACAGTCACAAGACCGGAACTTCCAAAGCCATCGATGCACAGTGCGCTCATTCGTTACATCTTTACTCATTGATGTTTCGAGCTGTCTGGGATGCATTGGTTCCACGACGGAACTCATATTCATAAGCAACATGAATTTTTAATCCATCCATGGGTTCACGAAAATTGATTTACAAGAGAAAACTCACAATATAATCAGACATCATGAATTGCATTTCGAAAAGTGATGATGCAACTCTTCAATGTTGTAAAACAAAGTATTCTCAGGATTAAACATTAGAGTTAACAACTGTCAAACTTGGTGCATAAGAAAATCGGACATTTCATTCTTAATGACCAGATGATCGCTAGCCACTACACATACTTTATTTTCTCTCCTTATTTCTTTCTGTGTTCCATTCTGTAGAAGAGCGTAGGCTCGAAACGTTAAAGACTTCTTCACTTCCCGAGCGTTAAACTAAAACATCTGTTTGTTGTCTACACCACCTGTCTTCACCTTTTGTTTTTTTTTCGTGAATTATCCCTATATGTATGTATGTATGTATGTATATGCACACATTCGCGCGCGCGCATACACACCCAAATACACATCAGTTTTTCGACCAGCATTATGAATAGCAATGGCAACTATCAACCTAAGGTAGACAATTGATGTTTGTAAACATACATCAATCATTGCTTATCGAGATAAAAATATACTGAAATAAACAGAAACACAAAATAAACAAAAATATATTTTAAAAAGAAAACATTTACAAAATGTATTTGCTTGTGGATTGTGAAAAAGAGAGATGGATTAACGAAACAGACAGATTAAGATGATCGTATTAATCCCCTTATAGAAAAATATTTCTTCAGCTCTGAGCCTAGAGCTCGGAGCCCAGAGCCCGGGGAGAAGCGATCTGAATAGGCCAAGATAGACGAAATCTGTTTAATTAATGTTTTAATTGCATGGTTATTAAGGATTATAATGATAAGATAATGAAATTATATAGGCACAAATGAGTATGTGATATGATTCCATCTCATCTGATTAGATCTGTTCTGTAAGTTGCAGGGATCTGAGACTGGATGGTAGAGGATGGTGGAGAGTGCTGGTTGTGGCGGTGGCCGTGGTAGTAGTTTTGGTGGCTTGGTGGGTGGGTCTTTTGTTTTAATCCAAGGGGTAAGATTTCTGCTTCACTGAAGATTATTCCAGTAAGGATAAAGAATACTCCATGTACATTATTCTACAACGACAACTGTCCGAATGAATTTTCGTTGAACGGTTTGGGCCCTCAGAACGAACTGACGAACACACACACGTGTGTGTATATATATATATATATATATATATATATATATATATATATATATATATATATATATATATATATATATATATATGTGTGTGTGTGTGTGTGTGTGTGTGTGTGTGTGTGTGTGTGTGTGTGTGTGTGTGTGTGTGTCTGTGTATATATGTGTATATATGTATATATATGTATACATGTATATATGTATGTATGTATGTATGTATGCATGTATGTATGTGTGTATGTACGTATGTATGTATATATATATATTGATAGAAATGGTAAGACAACAAAAGAATGAAAGAGACCTCGATATTATGTAAATAGAGGAATTTATCTGTCACATATTATATTTACACACACACACACACACACACACACACACACACACACACACACACATATGTATGTATGTATATATGTATATATATATATATATATATATATATATATATATACATATATATATATATATATATATATATATATATATATATATATATATGTATATATATATATTTATATATATATATTTATATATATATGTATGTATGTACGCATGTATGTATGTGTATGTGTTTGCATCTATATAAATGTATATATATGTATATATGAATATATACATGTATATGTGCATACATGTGTGTGTGTGTGCGTGCATGCGTGTGTTCGTGCGTGCATTTCTTTATGTTGTGTTTGTATTCCGCCACCGCTTGTCAACCAATGCTGGTTTGTTTGCCTCCCTGTAACTTAGCGGTGCGGAAAAAAGATACTGATAGAATAAGTACCAAGGTTAAGAAATAATGATTTGTTTGACTAAACCCTCCAGCATGGCCACAGTCCAATGCCTGTAATAAGTAAAAGATTAAAGATTTTTTTTTAATGAACTAGGAGTGGCTGTGTGGTATGTAGCTTGCCTACGAACCACATGGTTCCGGGTTCAGTCCCACTGCGTGGCACCTTGGGCAAATGTCTTCTACTATAGCCTCGGGTCGACCAAAGACTTGTGAGTGGATTTGGTAGATGTAAACTGAAAGAATCCCGTCGTATATATGTATTTGTATATATATATATATATATATGTATGTATGTATGTGTTTGTGTGTCTGTGTTTGTCCCCCCCCCCAACATCGCTTGACAACCGATGCTGGTGTGTTTACGTCCCCGTAACTTAGCGGTTCGGCAAAAGAGACCGATAGAATAAGTACTAGGCATACAAAGAATAAGTCCTGGAGTCGATTTGCTCGACTAAAGGCTGTGCTCCAGCATGGCCACAGTCAAATGACTGAAACAAATAAAAGTGTAAAAGAGTAATGGATCAGAATTATTTTGATAAGGCGAAAGAATCCTGATGAGAATCCTGATGCATTATTGGAAATAATATTCTTTTCTACTCTAGGCACAAAACCCGAAATTTTGGGGGAGGGAGCCAGTCGATTAGATCGACCCCAGTACGCAACTGGTACTTAATTTATCGACCCCGAAAGGATGAAAGGCAAAGTTGACCTCGGCGAACTTGAATTCAGATCGTAAAGACAGACGAAATACCGCTAAGTATTTCGCCCGGCGTGCTAACGATTCTGCCAGTTCGCTGCCTTAATTGGAAATAATATTATGAAGGTTTTCATATATATTCCTTATATGGTTAATGTTCCTATCAAAGACAAAATACTCAGTAAAATAACAGGAACGGCTCTTTACGCTCTGAGTTCAAATTCCACCGAGATCGACTATGCCTTTCATCCTTACGGGGTAGATAAAATAAATAACAGTGAAACTATTCATCGACTTCCCCACTCCCCTCAAAATTATGCCAAAGTTAGAAAGAATTATTTGTCGTGTGGTAAGAAGCTTGCTTCTCAATCACATAGTTCGGGTTCATTCCCATTGCATAGCACCTTGGCCATGTGTCTTCTACTATAGCCTCAGGCTGACCAAAGCCTTATGAATGGATTTGGTAGATGGAAATTGAAAAAAGCCCGTCGTATACACACATATATACATACGCACACACAGGCACTCACACGCATATATATGAGTGTGTGTCTTTGTGCCTTTGTTTGTCCCCACCCCATCATCGCTTGACAACCGGTGTTGGAGTGTTTATGACTCCCGTAACTTAGTGGTTCGTAAAAAAATAAAAATAGAATAAGTTTTAGGTTTAAAAATAAGTCCTGGGGTCGAATTGTTCGACAAAAGCACTTGAAGGCGGTGCTCCAGCATGGCAGTTATTAACTGCCTTTAAAAGGCAACCAAAGTACGTGGTATTATTTATTCTGAAAGATCCTCAAACCATAAAGAGGATGTTCTAATTAGTTGAGCAACAAAGAGATTTAAGGACAGATTCGTTTTTGTATTTAGTTTGTAAGATTCTTAGTGTGATTTCGCGCGTTGAAACAAATTTCGTTGTGTCTTGGAAGAGTCCCTACGCCAATAATGATCCCTTCTACTATAGACACAAGGGCTGAAATTTGGAGGAGGGGGATAGTCGATTGCATCGACCGACACCAGTGTTTTATTGGTACTTACTTTATTGACCCTGAAAGTATGAAAGGCAAAATCGATCGCGGCGGAATTTGAACTCAGAACGTAGCGACGGTCGAAATATCGCTAAGCATTTCGTCCAGCGTGCTAACGATTCTGCCAACGATTTCACCAATAATAATAACAACACAATTGCTAATGACTTGTAGGTACGCAGTATATCGTTATGCGACCGTAATATACTATAAAGTATATCAAACGTTTTTATAAGTTAATACCGCGTTCTACTGTGCTAGCAGTGCGCTTTTTGCATTACTAGTGAAGGTTATCTTTACAGATATTCTACAGAAATTATAACCAGCACTGACTTTTTCTAAGAGTTGTTCGATGTAAACAAACAATGAGATCGAAGATGAGAAAAGTGTAATGGGTGTACATGCTATATTACATGGGGTTTTCCCCTTCATCAGCACCCATCCATCCTTTTAATCATCCTCGAACACATTGCTTAAATAATAACCACGCACAGGTTCAATTCCACTTCTGCGATGTTACCTAATTGGTTAAATATCTAACCAACTAACTAATCGGTTGTTTGTTTAATGTTCTGGTTAAACAATTGATTGATTGTTTCTTAGTCAAAGTTCTTTCGTTGCAGTTTGCGACCTTTTCAGTGACTTAATGACTTCCCCTCTCGCTCCGAGGTCATTGTTCTACATCTGTAGTCCTTTCTTCTTTACTTTTATTCTTTCTGAGTTTTTTTTTTTTAATTTGTTTCTTCTTCTATAAAAAGGAATATATACTTCTCTCAGGCGGTCGTGAACTATCAGCTTTACACAGACGCTCAAATTTATTGAATGAATAAATAAAATATGATGAAGTATAATAAAATAACTAAAGGTATTTTATTGCGGTCTATAAATTAGACGGTGAAGCTCGAATGAAGAGGCGAAACGATGAAGTTCTTGTAGAATAAATAATAAACTTTCGGAGCTGTTTGTTAACCAAGTTGATCTGAGATCGTGTGTTGAGGCTGAAACAATTTATATCGTTTATATTCATGTTTTATTGCAGTCTGTCATAACATTTACACACTACTAAGTGTCAGAGCATTATGTTTTGCATCTACGTACGACTTTATTCAACGGCCATAGTAAACATTTCAGGAAGTTACGACTGGAAGGCTTAAGTGAAATGAGAAGATAGGGATTCTGTGAAATAAAGAAAGGAGATATCCACGTCTAAAAGTGTGTATGATGGGAATTGTCTATGAAAGAAATAAAATTGGATGCTGCAATGTAAGAGCGTAAAAGTGTAAGAGTAAGAGTGATGTTTTGGAATTATTGGGGATGACCTATTAAAGTTAAAGGTCAGTGGAGTGATGAAGGAATTAATAGACCTGTGTTGTGATATATAAAGTATGTATGTATGTATGTATGTGTGTGTATATATATATATATATATATATATATATATATATATATATATATATATACACACACGTGTGGATGTTTATGTATGTGTGTGTGCATGTATATATATATATATATATATATATATATATATATATATATATATATATATATATATATATATATGTGCGTGTGTGTGTGTGCAAGCATGTGTATGCATATATAAATATTTGTATGTACGTGTGTGTATGTGTGTATATTCAAAGAGAGAGACAGAGAGAGACAGAGAGAGAGAGACAGAGAGAGAGAGACAGAGAGAGTAGGGAAGGAGAGATAGAGGGTAGGGAAGAAAAGAGAGAGAGAGAGAGATAAGTTCATAGGTAGATCGACAGAGATGTACTTTTGGATAAGACAGATATGAAGGAAGATAGATAATAGCTGTGTGTGTGTGTGTGTGTGTGTGTGTGTGTGTGTGTGTACAAACAAGGCATCACTTAGTATAAAGACGACTGTATACTAATGATTAAGTGTTATTTCTGATTATCTAATTAATTACTGTTCAAAATATACATTGGAATAAAAAGGGGCTATTCTTTTTAGCCCAATTAGCATAATGTAATCATTGATTTCTAACAGAGATACGATGCTTCCAATTGAAGTATAACCGATTATATCTACTGCAGTACTTGACTTGTACTTGTTTTATCGATCTCCGACCGATCAGAGGCAAAGTTTATTTCGGTGCGAACAATAAAGCCATAAAAATAACCGTCATTTAATTTCAGATCATTCAAGAAAAAAAATATATAAGTATTTGAATTACAATATCTGATATTGTACGCTAATTAAGATAGAACGTTAATGATTATTTGATAGTAACATCTAACATTTGTTGTGTTTGGTAATCAAAAATGTTTATCCGCAAAACGATCGAGAATTGTCCCACTCCGTATGTTTATGGAATACACTTTATTACTTGTTGCTATGTTGGTTGGATGTCCGTAATTGTTGCTCATCACTCGATAAGTATCTTCAATGAGACAGGTGGTTACTCCAACTGTCCTCAATCCGAGCAGCGGCGGGGGGGGGGGGGCAAACAAAAAGAGCTACTTAAAGGATGGGCTTTGTTTCCCGGTGAAGTACAGGAAAATGACTTTGACGATAGGCTCAATGATGTTTAATTGAAATGCCGGATGCAGATTGACATAAATACAACCATTAACTACAGAACTTCTGAATGATATTTACGGACACTACAACAATGGGCTTACTGTAGGCATTGGCCAAAAACTACCGAATTAATCTGTATATAGATAGACATACACTTTTGCCACAGAGCATTTAATTTGTATATAAGTTTCAAATTTTAGTACAAGGCCAGCATGTTCGGGGGAGGGAGTGAGTCAATAACATCGACCTCGGTGTCTTACAGGTACTTATTTTATCGACCCCGAAAGGATAAATGGTGAAGTCAACCTCGGCGGAAATTGAACTCACAACGTAATGTCTTTACGAAATGCCGTTAAGCATTTTGCCCGGCGTGCTAACGATTCTGCCAGCTCGCCGTCCCATTTAATTTATATACTGACAATAATACAACTGTCTAACTGTAGACTTTAACTACAAACTATCTAATTAGTCTCTCTAAAGACACTGACACAATAATAGTCTAACAAGTCGTTGATCATAAATCACCAAATTAATCTGTCTATAGACACTATAGACACAAAACAATTGTCTAACTACAGACTTTAGCCCCACTCCATCTAATTAATATATCTGTTGACAGAGACCACAACAATAGTCTAACTATTTACATTGACTACAGGTCATCTAATTAATATATCTATAGAAAGAAACCACAATAATGAGCTGATTATTGCCATTGACCACAGGTCATCTAATCAGTATCTATGGACAGAGACCAAAACAATGTTCTCACTACAGGCATTGACTAGAAGTCAATTTATATATAATAATACAAGTGTCTAACTTAGTGGGGTTAGCTAGAGTGTGTGCCACCCGGACAGATCTTGTGTTTGCCGCACCCTACTCGGGATCCCAAGCCTAAACAAGCTTTTAGCGCCGGACCAAAAGTACCACCTTAATAAAAGCAGCACCCGAGTTAGACATCCCTTCTCGCCCTCACCCAGCTACGCTACTTGTTTAACTATACATTTTCCCACAAAGTATTTAACTTATATAGACAATAGCACAACGATTTGTCTAACTATAGACTTTAGCAAGAGATTGTCTAATTATTCTCTCTATAAACACTGACATAACAGTGATCTAACTAAAGCCATTAATCACAGACCATCCAATTAATTTGTTCAAAGACATTAGCACAACAATTGTCTTACTATTGTTGTTGGCACTCCGTCGCTTACGACGTCGAGGGTTCCAATTGATCCGATCAACGGAACAGCCTGCTCGTGAAACTAACGTGCAAGTGGCTGAGCACTCCACAGACACGTGTACCCTTAACGTAGTTCTCGGGGATATTCAGCGTGAAACAGTGTGACAAGGCTGACCCTTTGAATTACAGGCACAACAGAAACAGGAAGTAAGAATGAGAGAAAGTTGTGGTGAGAGAGTACAGCAGGGTTCGCCACCATCCCCTGCCGGAGCCTCGTGGAGCTTTAGGTGTTTTCGC
>NC_142935.1:54373665-54383665 GCF_046866305.1 Octopus bimaculoides
CAGGGTTCGCCACCATCCCCTGCCGGAGTGTCGTGGAGCTTTAGGTGTTTCGCTCAATAAACACTCACAATGCTCGGTCTGGGAATCGAAACTGCGATCCTATGACCGCGAGTCCGCTGCCCTAACCACTGGGTCATTGCGCCTCCACGGCTAAGTAAGTATATCTGCTTTATTCATGAAACAATCCAGATTCACATCAATCCTCTCTTTGATCACCCAAAAAGTTATTTGGACTTATAAATTTCAGTAACGAAAACGAAGATAAGGCCTTTTCTTTAACGTCTATCTAATATTTTTGCCATTCACTGTCTTTAAAAATATTGAAATAACTTCTCTTTTCCAGGGGGTGAAAGCCTAACATTTTCTCCAGAAAGTATACAAGGAACTAATATTTTCTATCCACTTGCGACATGCCAAGAGATGGATCATTCAGTGACATCAGAGAAGTGTCGAACCTAGAACAATATTCTCTACAATATCTCAAGACATACCAATGAAGATATATCCAAATTTTCTTTCACATAAAAAATTTGAATTTTGCTGAGACCCATCCTCTTGATGGTAAAATATCGGTCGCAGGTTAATGTTGGAATGTTGGAGATAGAAGGGAACGCGTGGTGACTTAGTGTTGGTAGACTGGCGTTGGTAGAGTAGAATTTGTAGGCTATTATTAGTAGGCTAATTTTAGTTGGCTAATGTTGGTTGGCTAACGTTGGGAGGAAATTGAAAAAACTATCATCATTTCCTATTGTACATACATACATACATATATACATACATATATACAAACACATACATATATACACGCACACACATACATACTTGCACACACATACACACACAGACAAACACCCACACCCACACACATATATGCATGTATACATCTACATGTATATATATTTGTATTGAATATGTACATGTGCATTATATGTATACATATATATATATATATATATATATATAAACATTTATACACACACACACGCACATATATATTTATGTGAGTGTGTGTGTGTGTGTGTGTGTGTGTGTGTACGTGCACGCGCGTGTATACATATATACAATGGGTTTCTTTCAGTTTCCGTTTATCAGACCCACTCACGAAACTTTGGTCAGTCCGAAGCTATAGTAGAAGACACTTACTCAAGGTGCCACGCAGTGGGACTGAAGCCGGAACTATGTGGTTGGGAAGCAAGCTTCTTGTCACACAACCACGCCTTAAATAGATATACATATACATATATCGACATGCATGTAATAGGAAATATATATATATGTGTGTGTGTGTGTGTGTGTGTGTGTGTACATATAGGCACATGATAGGAAATATGTACATGTATAAATAAATTACGGAAAACCATAAATGTGTAGGGGTATGTGAGTGTCTTGTTTTACTTTTGACTTCAATAGTTCTAATTTTACTTAACCCTTTTCCCATCTTTCGTTGAGTATCCTGCTTTTTGCACGATAATTCTCAATTTTGATATTTCCCTTTAAACTCTCGCGGATGTCTTTCGCTGTTTCTGACAAGGTTGTTGAACTTCGTTCAGAGGTCTTTACATTTCAAACGAAAATGTCTCGGTGACAATAATGCTTTCACAACAATCCGTAATCTCAGATAACAGACGTTTGACTATATTCTACCTCATTTATTATCATTATGTTCTGTGTACATTGTATGCTGTTTATTGGACGTGTCAACAGATTATAGGATAAGGCCAGTCGCATTCATAATAAAGACTCTGTCAAGCTTGAAAAACAAATGTTGTTTGTTATCATTTCAAGACGGTGACCAGAACTGCCTGGCAGGCTGGTGACGATACCAATAATGGTAGCACAGTGTTGATTTAGCCTGGGAATGTTAGTAGCTAATGTAGTACAGACTAGTAGTGGTAGTTTGTGATGGCAGACTATAGATTGTCGTTGTTGTTGGTCCAGAATTTTAGCTGTTATTAAGCAAACCTATGATTTAAAAACCGTAACCATATCGTTTGTGTATGTGAGTGTGTGTGTGTGTGTGTGTGTGTGTGTGTGTGTGTGTGTGTGTGTGTGTGTGTTTCTGTGTGCACGTATGTGTGCATACGAGCATTTGTGTTTCATATACAATGCATCTTGACCACATTACACGACTGATGTTTCTTGCATCACATTGTATAAAATATATTTCTTCGAAATGAATAATCTTGTTTCAGATGGCAGAGTCTCTTAAATAAAAGTCTAGAGCAGAACATGGTTGCTATTTCTAGCAGGAAGAGCAACGACGCAAAGATTCCCTTGTTGATTTGTATTGTGAGCAATGGAAGGCAGCTAATTACAGTAGTTAGAAACGGTTCTTAGTAAGTATAGTCTCGTAACAATTTACATTGGCAAGAATAAGATTCTCCTAAGGGGTTTATCTGCAGCATTAAACTAATCTTAACCAAAATATTATTCAAGTACTGTTCAGCAACGCTTCCTAGCCTTTTCCCATCACGACAAGGGTAGCCTGACGTCCAAATTTCTCGGGATTTTTTCTGGCTTGAAAACAATATTCTCTTGTCCCGAAAGAATGCTTCATTGATTTGTTCCGTTTTTAGAATTATATGATAGTTTTTAAAAAATAACGCTGTGTCAGAGAGGGTCATTACGCCAATAATAATAACACATGCACTGGTTCAGCATTACTTCTTTTTGTTTGTCACTTGGTTAAATATCTAACCAACTAGCTAATCGATCGTTTGTATAATGTACTGATTAAACAATCAATCGGCTAATTTGTGAAAGTCCTTTTGTCACTATTCACGACCTCATCAAGGACATGCCATCTCTCTTCAAGATTTGTTTCAACAC
Source organism: Octopus bimaculoides (assembly GCF_046866305.1). NCBI lineage: Eukaryota > Metazoa > Mollusca > Cephalopoda > Octopoda > Octopodidae > Octopus > Octopus bimaculoides. Next base: position 54,376,495 of record NC_142935.1, read on the forward strand.
AAGCATTCGCATCCAGAATCTTGCAAACCAAATATAAAAGCGATTTAAAAAATAAGCTTACGTGAATATTTTTTTGTTGGATTTTCTTTTTTTTCTTTTCTTTTCACAAATCTTACAGTTATTAGAAAATAAAATTTCGATTTGAAATTTTTCCAGTTTCTGTTAATAAACTAACAATTCAAAAATATCACCAGTGATAAGCTACGTATTCGTTTCTATTTTTTGTTTTTTTACACATTGCGATTTGAACCATTTTCATTTCCGTTATTTATTTATTTATTTATTTATTTATTTCAGTAAATGATTTAACAAAGAACACACACACACACATACACATACACATATATATATATCACAGCGTTCAGTATCTCCTCTCGTTCGGCTTAATGGCCTTTTAACGTTGTTTTCACTGTTTAATTTTTCCTGTCTTGGATTTTGCTTAGCAGGTTAATCCACTTCGCGAGAAGAGCTATTCTAAGAGTACCAGTAATAAAGTGAGGTAGATCAAATATGCTGTCTTGTGTCTACGCTAGAAATCATTATCGTTGAATGGAAGATTTAACAGTCTTGTGGATTGTCTTCACCGACCTTTCCGATAAATGATCGAGTCAATTGTGAATTGAATAATCAGCCAAGACAACGGTTCATAACCAAAGCACTTTGCTTTCGACATCTCAGTTCACCCAGCTGTAAATAGGTACGAGGGTAGCACTGTGGATTTAACAAGTAATTCATTGTTTAGCAAGACCAAGTTTAATGTTTGCCTTGAGACAAACTATCTTCGATGAAGATCCTGGTTTAGAAACATCTGGATTCTGTCGTCTTTCGAATAACCACGAACAGTTTGTATCCACAATAGACACATATTCTTTCCAGGAGGAAGATTGTTTATTTCTTATTTAATTAATGCAAATATGAAATTTTTGTGATTGGAAAAACAATTAGCTTAGCTTCAATAGAAGCAGTATAGTAGATCGGTTTATCGACAGACTATAGTCGTTGTTGAGCCACCGGAAGTAAATCAACCTAAGGTTATTTTTCTTTGGTCAAAAGGAAAAAAAAAACAACACCTCCACCACCAACCACAACAAGTAATTAGGGAGTTAAAGGGAGAATATGCCCTTAGCTCTCTGCTGGAGTGTCCAAGGAAAATATTGCCGTATGTAGTGGAGTAATGTGCGGCATATTTTCAAACGTCTTGTTCACATCTGGTCATTAGACAGTAACTAATTGTACGATCTCTTACCCAACTAAACTGGGGTTCGGATAGGCAGGGAGCGGTGAGGCTAGCTGTGGCAACATTGATGGACAAGGGACAAAGAGAATCCTTACTATTGTTGCTATAGTAACCAGGAAGTTGCTGCTTGGACGGTCTGATCAATTAATCAATGGTTAATTTATTAATTTAATCATCACGTAGAATCTGTGTTGTTGTGGTCGGTATCTGGTGATGGTGGTGATGGCTAGTGACGGGTGCGCAGGTGGCGTGATGGTGTTGATGATAATGGTTACGATGGGGGATTGGTGGAGGATTAAGGGGGGATATGGTTATGGTGATGATGGTTATTGTGGTGTAGGAGGTAATGGTGACGGTGCTGCGGATGGTGGGGGTGATGGCTGTGATAAAGGAGTGGTGATGGGAGTGATGAGTGTGGTGATGGTGGTGGGTTGATAAGCTGACGGATCCAGAAGTATAGTAGTAGTAGTAGTAGTAGTAGTAGTAGTAGTAGTAGTAGTAGTAGTGATGTTGGTGGTGGTTGTGCTGGTGGTAGCGGCGGCAGCAGCGGTGGTAGTAGTGGTAGTGATAGTAGTAATAGTATTGGTGGTAGTAATAGTTGTAGTATAAGCAGTAGTTTTGTTGTTGCTGATTATGACGATGATGATGACGACGACGATGATGATGATGGTGGTGGTAGCGGTGGTGGTGGTGGTTGTGGTGGTGGTAGTGGTGGTAGCGGCGGCGGCGATGTTCATCAATGTCTTTGTTGTTTAACCATGTAGTCAACCCCGATAGAGTCATCAAAACTATGATCAGAGACGTTCCTGATATGACCGTCCCTTGCAGCCAGGAATTGCGCTATGTAGAACTACTTTATAAATCTTCTCCTTTCCTTATTCAAGATGTCGTGGTCATCATTGTTGTCATTGTTGTTTTAGTATAGCCAATCCAGCTCAACCTTGATCTAGCAGATCTATGTTGAAAGGCGTTCCAGCCGCGACTATCTAATCTTTTTACGGGTACACCAAGGGACTACATTATAAGAAGCTTCCTTACCGTGTGCAAAGCCGTAGGCTACGATGTGAAAGCTAATAGGCTGTTGTTTCTAGCATCTAAAGCGACCACGTAGAGGCTCTTTAATTGAGTTGTTATTGTCATTGTTGTTGTTGTTGTTGTTTTGTCCCAAATCAACATTGATAGAGTAGATCTACCGTAAAAGACGTTCTAGCCATGGCCATCCTATATTAGTGATACAAAAGACTACGTTATCTAATGTACCTTGCCTAATGGTAAGATGGTTGGACCTGCTTTGAAGGCGATTCGGTTACTATTTCTTGCAGGTCTGGGCGAATTCTTGATGGTGGTGGCAACACTGTGTTGCTGATGATGGAGATGATGTTGCTTTAAGACTGATGGTAGCCATGTTATTGCTATTGTCGTGTTATAGTTAAAAGTAATGGTGTAAATGGTTGTGGTGGTGGTGGTGGTGGTAGTGTACTGTGGAGGTAATGGTAGTGCTGCTAGTGGTGGTGATGGTGGTGACAATGATGGTGGTAAGGTGGGTTGTGGCTGTGGTGAAGGTGATAGTCGTCTTGAGATGTGTGAAGGTGGTAGTATTGATACCAACGTCAATACATTTTTAGCGATATAGTAGTAGTAGTAGTAGTGGGGGGTAGCGGTGTTGGTGGTGATAGTAGTAGTAGTAGTGGTGGTGGGTAGCGGTGTTGGTGGTGATAGTAGTAGTAGTAGTAGTAGTAGCAGCATCCATAATTTTCCCAATTGGCGAGACAACACGTGTAAACACACACACACACACACAAACACATACACATTAGCACACGCTTTCTGCATATGCACAATCTGTCCACCCGCCCACACACCCAGAAACAACACACACATACACACACACACACACACACACACACACAAACACTGTTTTACGACTATAACAAGCTGGGGTCCGTCCCAGTCCGGCACGTGTCGCCATATTGATTCATTTCGTCCTACCTCAAAAATACATATAAACACCATACTATGTTTGTGTTCACCATTGATTCCCCAACCAACTACCACGAAACACCACCTACCTTCTATTTAATGATCCTATACCATTTTCTCTCTCTCCTTTTTTTCCTACAGTCCTCCCCGTTCTCTCCCCCCCCCTCTCTCTCTCCCTTTCTCTGTCTCTCTCTCTCTCCATTTATCAGGTTTCCACGAAGTCGCACAATTCGGTGTTGAGACTAACTTCCTCTGGACCGTTGATACATTACTTTCGATTTCCTTAATCCTTTATCTTTTACCTTTTTTGGTAGTTTCAGTCAATAGACTGCGGCCAGGCTGGGGCACTGCGTTGGCAGGTTTAGTTGAACAAATCAACTCTAGTATTTTTTTTCTAGGCCTGCTACTTATTCTATCGGTTTTGTTAGGCGAACCACTAGATTACTGTGGCGTAAACAATCCAGCACTGGTTGACAAGTCATGGTGGAGGACAAACTTAACACACACACACACACACACACACACACACACACACACACACACACACACACACACACACACACACACACACACACAGAGTCTTCTTTCAATGTCCGTCTACCAAATATCCATTTGGCCGTCCAGGGTCTATAGTAGAAAGGGACTTGCCCAAGGTGCCGTACTGTGGAACAGAACGCGATTCCATTTGGTTGAGAGGGTAAGTTTCTTAACCACACAGTCACGCCCGCGGTTTCTTTTCTTTGTAATTTATTTTTGTTTTTCTATTTTCAGCTTTTCAGACGACATAATACCAACGACAACTTACATAGTACATCTTCTACGATTGCCCATAGCCCTTATAAGAAACAGCATGTCGTTTGGCCAACGGCTCATTAGAAAACAGCCGGCTGGGCCACCACGCTCCGGTGTCGCACATTCAATCCGTAGTCGAATATATCGGCCCCTATATACAACGATTATTTATTCTATTGTCCCTAAGAGGATGAAAGGCAAAGTTAATCTCGGTGAGATTTTAATTCAGGACATTAGAGCCAATATTTAAATAATACAAAGTATTTTGTTCGACGTTCTATTGATTCTACTAATCAAGCGCCATTCTTTTCAGAATCCTTTCTACTACTATAAGCACAAAGGTTGAAATTTTGGCGGAGAGGGCTTGTTGACTGCAGTGTTCAACTTATTTTATTTTGTCAATCTCAAAAAACTGAAAGGCGGAATTTTAAGCATTTTAATCAAGTATGCTGGCAAATCTGACAATTTGTCGTCTTCATTTTTTTGAAAATAGTTTTGAAATTTCGGTACAAGGCCAGCAATTTCGGGGGAGGGGGTAGGTTGATTACATCGATGCTAGTGATCAATTAGTATTTATTTTATCGACTCTAAAAGGATGAAAAGTAAGGGTGACCTCGGTGGAATTTGAAATCAGAACGTAAGGACGGACAAAATGCTACTAGACGTTTTGCCTGGCGTAGTAACGATTCTACCAGCTCACCGCCATCATTCTTTTAATAGAAAACATATCTACCGGTATTTACTACTAAAATCTAGATTTATCTCCTCTTCCATCTTAACGATAATGATGAAGGTTAGTCCTCTTATTGTGGATCACAAGTTTCAAGGTTTTCCAGTGGTACTAGAAAATGTTGCTAACTCTTGATTACTGTTGACTAATTCTTCTTCTTCTTCTTCTTCTTCTTCTTCTTCTTCTTCTTCTTCTTCTTCTTCTTCTTCTTCTTCTTCTTCTTCTTCTTCTTATTATTATTATTATTATTATTATTATTATTATTATTATTATTATTATTATTATTATTATTATTATTATTATTATTATTATTGTTCAGTAGTTTTATTTTTATAACGTGCTTTCACTTCACTACCGAGCGCAGCTCTGTGCGCCTTGGGTACGTGCTGTGGTTTGCTGTGGTGCTTTTATGTTTACTGTATTGAAAGTGTTTTGCGTAGAATGTGTGCAGTACCCAGTAGTGCAATTTTCTGTATGTTATATATATTTGTAAGTCCTGGTGTTTTTGTTATGTATTTGTCTGAATATTTTTTATTATACCTAAGGCACCTACTATGATAGGAATTGTTTCTGTTTTTAGATTCCACATTCGAGTTATCTCTATTTCTAGGTCTTTGTATTTTGAAAGTTTTTCCATTTTATTATTATTATTATTATTATTATTATTATTATTATTATTATTATTATTATTATTATTATTATTACTATTATTATTATTATTATTATTATTATTATTATTATTATTATTATTATTATTATTATTATTACTATTATTATTATTATTACTATTATTATTATTATTAATACTATTATTATTAATGAAATATATGACAAGTTTCTTCTGGTCGTGCACCGCACTGAAGCTTATCAATCACCGTTAACATTACCGAAAAATTTCACAAAAAGAAGTGATGGGCTTTGGTGAGGACAGATAGCCAAGCTGGTCTTCTTGATAATGTATGTAGCCTTCTTTGTCATTGAATCATTCATCGCTGATCCGGGATAACACGATGTGCTCAATTGTGAACCATGTTACGCTTATCACGGATTGACCTGTAATATTACTGGTTGCCGATCAATCAAGGAATCTGCTTGCACCGGAAAAACGCGCCCTAGCGGTCACCCAAAGAGTTCGGCTGCCAAAAATACACTGACTATCGCTTGTGCTCACATGATTGTGCTGCGAAGTTGCGTATTTATTTACAAACTTATGTACTTCTATTCATCAACATGGAACCAATGAACAGAAATATAGGAAGGTGCCTGATCGTAACAAATGACGTAGGCAAGTGCATTCTCTACTGGAAGAGGTAAAAATGATCATGAAAGTACGTGACGGTAGAAGCTTCGCTGCTTTTGGGCAGTAAGTTTGGTGTGAATGAATCTACCATTCATTTCATTTATGAAATGCGTAGGGACGATTCATTTATCACAGTTTTAACCATTCCTCCGTGATAAATGAGGATAGATCTATACAAAAAAACTATGACAGTATAAAGTTTCTCAAAACTTACTGAACGCTGTTGTGGTTGTTATGTATATTGGAACAAACTTATTGTTAGATACACATGTATGGGTGCAGGCGTGGCTGTGTGTTTCTTTCCCTACCACATGATTCTGGGTTCAATCCCACAGCATGGCACCTTGGGCAAGTGTCTTATACTGTAGCCTCGGGCCGACCTAAGCCTTGTGAGTGGATTTAGTAAACGGAAACTGAAAGAAACTCATCGTGTGTATATGCGTGCGCGCGCGTCTGTTTGCCGCACCACCACCGCTTTACAACCGGTGTTGGTTCATTCGCGTTCCTGTTCACTAGCGGTTCGGCAAAAGAAAGCGATAGAATATGTACAAGGCTTTAAAAATAAAAAAGAAATTCTGGCGTCGATTCGTTCGACTAAAAGTTCTTGAAGGCGGTGCCCCAGCATGGTCGCAGTCTAATAACTGAAACAAGTAATGGAATATACACAACACACACATACACACCCACACACACAGCTCTACCCATTACTCAAACCATAGATTACACACGAAATAGTAGCGCCCCCCACTCCCTTTGTAAATGCCATAGCTGACATCCTCTAATCGATGCAGTTGATGGCACAACAATTCAAAAGTGTCTCCATCAAACGTTTATCGATCTCCGAAAGATATTCGATGATCTTAGAGAAGGAACTATAAAATAAGAAGGAAAAATGTAAAATAGTAGTGAAATCAATATGGTTGTCATCGTTGTCGTTGTCAACGTGGTGGTGGTGGTGGTGGTCGTCGTCGTTGTGCCGTCGTCGTCAACGTGGTGGTGGTAGAGGTTGTCGTCGACGTCGTCGTCAACTTGGTGCTTGGTGGTGGTGGTGGTGGTCGTCGTCGTGGATGGTGTTGTTTATCAATCGGATCTATAATCAAAGATAATCCGATCGTAACTGTCCCATCTTTAA
>NC_142935.1:54388665-54396165 GCF_046866305.1 Octopus bimaculoides
GAAAAATTGAATATTAATTTGATTAGTATCAATTTAAAACCAGTGGCCAAGCAAATTGAAAAATCTGAAGATTCAGTGCTCGCTTACGTTCTGGTGTTTGCTGAATTTTCTTGAGAACAATCTGTTCTTAGTGGTCAGACCCTAGGTGGTCTTCTTCTAGCAAAAGGGATGTCCACTTAGTGGTCATCCCTCTTATATGTATGTTATATATATATATATATATATATATATATATATATATATATATATATATATATATATATATATGTATATCATATATAAAAACGAGGGGTTGCTGATAAGTTCCTCTTTTGGGTAAAAGAAAATACAGGAGGATCAGTTAATTATGATTTTATTCAATATATTCCCCTTTCTCCCCTTTCAGATTCACACACTTAATGCAACGGACCTTCAGTTTTTCTAAGCCCTGCAAGAGAATTCGGAAGATTGGGCCTCCAGCCAGGCTTTCCGCGATAGCCTTAAAGCCAGGAACTTTTCAGCACCCCTGATATATCTCTCTCTCCCTCCCCCTCTCTCTCTATATCTATATGTGTGTGCGTGTTTGTGTCTGTGTGTATGTGTGTGAATGTGTGTGTGTGTGTGTGAATGTGTGTGTGTGTGTGAATGTATGTGTGTGTGTGTATATGTGTGTGTGTGTGTATTGCATAAGCGAGTGTGTTTATATGTGTGTCTGACTATACATATATTCACCCAGAAAGTATGTCGAGAACCAGGTTTTATGTAAACTTGTATTGAAGCATGTATATATATATATATATACACATGCATATATATATATATATATATATATATATATATATATATATATATATATATATATATATATATATATATATATATATATATATATATATATATATACAATGGTGTTCTTTATGCTGTTCAAATTAAATAATTTTTCGGAAATAGGATTGTTATGTAAATGTCGGTTTGTGTTACATCAGTCAACCATAACAGAGTATATCATAATAGTGTTTGTATGTGTATGTGTGAGTGTGTGTGTGTGTGTGTGTGCGTGCGTGTGCGTGTGTGTGGGTGGGTGTGTAGGTGTGTGCACGTATCTATGTGCGTGTATGTTTATGTACGAGTGAATGGTTGGATGTGTTTCTGTGCAGATAGTTTTTCCCACTTTCACAAATGAAATATTTACGTACACAGACACGCACACACACACGCACACGCACACACACGCACACACACACGCACACACACACACACACACACACACACACATGCCCACACATACCCACGCATGCACGGATGCACGCAATTACATAAACATTTACACGCATACATACATACATAGATACATACATGTAACAGAACACGTGTCACTGAAGAATATTACAGCTGAATAAAGAAAATTTGGACCTCAGAACTCTCTCTGCATTCAATAAAACAGTGACCCACAGTGTGTTCGCAGTGCCAGTACCTATACCAACATTTAGGCTGTTTAATTGAAGGCTTCATGAGATCCAAGCCATTAATGTGAAAACCTGAAAAATACTAACAAGCACACATAATATCTACATTAGCAATGACGTAGAACGCCTCTACCTAAAACAAAAACATGGCGGCAGAGGTTTAACATCGATCCAAAAGGTCTTTCAGTGTCATATCGTATCCCTTCGGCAACATATGAATCTTTCTGAATTGACGGGCACCACTTGTTTTCTTAACTTGGGATACTGGTAGAATGTGTCATAAAAAACATTTTTTTCTTTTGGTGCCCGTCAATTCAGAAAGATCCCAACATATTTTTAACCAACCAAGTGTCAAAGTGCATCCCTTGATCAAGTTTGCATACGTGAGACTGATAACATCATAAGACGGGGGAAAGGGATAAGTCACTCACACGGATATCAGTGTTTCACTGGTACTTATTTTATCGACCCCTAAAGGATGAAAGGCAAAGTCAACCTCGGCGTAAATGGGAAATATTAATTGTTAATACACTGTCTTAAATAGAATTGTATGATATGCGCGCGCGCATGTGTGAAGGCACCTGGCTTAGTGGTTAGGGGATTCGGCTCACGATCGTAAGGTCATTTCCAGGCGGCACGTTGTGTCCTTGAGCAAGGCACTTCATTTCACCTTGCACCAGTCCACTCAGCTGGCAAAAATGAGTAGTACCTGTATTTCAAGGAGCCAGCCTTGACGCAAAATGCGTCAAGCTGGATTTCCTTGAGAAACTACCTTAAGGGTACGCGAGTCTGTGGAGTGCAAGCTGTTGCAGTTGATCGGATCAAAACTGGAGTCCTCGTCGTCGTAATTGACGGAGTGCCATTTGTTATATGTATCTATGTATGTATGTATGTATTTATATGCGAGTGCATGCAGTATGTATGTAATTTTTGTGTGCATGTTTGTGTACGTATGTATGTATGTATGTATGTATGTATGTATGTATGTATGTATGCATGTTTTTATATGCGTGTGCATATAAAATGTTCCTGAAGGTCGGCAATGGTCCTCCTCGGTCACGAGTGGACAGCCATTATATATGTATGTATGTATGTATGTATGTATGTATTATAACAACCCGTCTGGGGTAAAGTATGGTTGAATTTGGAATCTTGGGGAGAGAATGCAAATCCTTAATTCATACGCTACGAATAATCACGATATCTGAGACTATAAAAATCTGCAAGACCTTCTTAAGATTTAAAAAAATGATGGTTAAATGAAGATATTTTCCTTCACAACCTTGCGACCAATTCGGTGACCAATCAAAATTTACTCTAAATTAGAAAGAGAAAGCAAAAGAGAAGACATACATACATACGTAACTCACTGCCTAAATAAAAATTTTGAGAAATTAGGCTTCTCAAAACTAGAAAGGACAAAGCTGATTCGGAGACTACAAATCCAAGCCATCACAGGAACTGTAAACATCTATAAAATTTTCCAGAGGTTTATCATAAGCATGTCTAGATATGCAACTATATACGTGAAAATACATAGATAAAACAAAACATACATGCATACATACATACATACATACATACATACATACATACATACATACATACATATCTGCGCATACATACATACATACAAATCTGCGCATAAATACATATGCATACGCCTAGACATGAAAATATATACATAAAAACGCATCCATAAAACAAACATACAAATCTGCGCATACACTAACACCAGATACTGCACACACACACACATATGCACAAATACCTAGATGATGTTGATAAAAGTTCCAATGAAGGAGCCTTGAATCTATGTTAGAGTCCGACTCTTTCTCTATGGACAAGAAATACAGAAATGAAACTGATTGATAACATACATACATACTTAAAAATACGTACATACATACCCTGTTGTTGAAATTCCAATGAAGGAGTTTTGGATCTAGGTTAGAAACCGGCTCTTTCTCCATTGGCAAGAAATCTTGAAATTAAACTGAATAATGACATACATACGCACACACACGCACACACACACACACATACACACACACATACATTCATACATACAATCGTTTTGTTTCTCTTTTGCGTTACACTCTTTAGTGAGGTCCACTTCATAAATGAAGGCTGTATGCATGCGTTAATGAATGCTTAAGACGTGCAGAAGCGTGTTGCATTGCTTAAAATATTGATGTGACGTCTGCGTATTACCAACCCGTGTGTCAATCCACGGACGGATGCGGGATTTGGCTTCTATTGAAATGTACTCGACCATTGCATGTTGCCGCAGGTGGGCAGTCGATAAAATCAATACCAGTACTTGTGTGACATTGTATATTATCGACCCGGGCGGCATTTCAGCTCAAGAGGTAAATAGGCGGGATAATTAACGAAAGGCTCAAACCTGGAGCCCATCCACGTTCTTAACGACGACGAAGTAACGACTGATAGAAAACTATAACGATAACGACAGCTTTTGAGAAATCGTAATTCGAATGTTCAACATACTTTATTATCTCAGCAGATAGTGAGCGCGTGTATGAGTGTGTGTGTGTGTATACATACATACACACACACACACACACACACACACACACACACACACACACACACACACACACATATATATATATACATATACATATACATATACATATATATATATGGAGTGTATTAGATTCACGCTCAGGAAAAATAGAAGGCGCATTTACGTTTCGAGCATAACTTCTTCGGCAGAAAGAAAAGACAAGGAGAGAAAGAAGCACAGAGAAAGAGAGAGAGAAAGAGAAGGACAAAGATGTCTCAATTAGACTGTCATTGTATGCTCTCTCTTCTCCTCCTCCCCCTCTCTTTCTATATATATCCATATATGTGTATACACACACACACACATACACACACACGTATACATACTGAACAATAACAATAAAGGACCGAGCCAGCGCGTGTGTTTATTATTACCGGCATAATGCCCCCCGCCCAAGGTTCAATAGAAGATATATATATATATATACATATATATATATATATATATATATATATATACAGAGAGAGAAGGAGAGAGAGAGAAAGAAAGTGTGTGTGTGTGAGGGAGAGAGGGAGGGTAGATTTACATACAGATGTAAATGATGAACAAAGAAAAAAAAACAATGTGAAATTCAGTTACCCAGAGTTTCCTGGTCGGAATATTAAATCGATTTTTGTGTGGTTTTCTTTTTACTATTTTTTTCTCTTATAAGCACAAAGCCTGAAAGTTTGAATAGTGGGCCAGTCGATTACATCGACCCCAGTATTCAGTTGATACTTCGACCCCAAAAGTGATAAAAAGTCAAAGTCGATCTCGGTGGAATTTGAACTCAGGATATAGAATGGACAAAACGCCTCTAAGCTTTTTGTCCGATTTGCTAACGATTCTGTTAGTTTATTCTTAAACAGGAATATTGTTGACAGTGATATCAAAGTTTCGGCCAGTTAAGCTATCTTCGGACTGCGGTGCATCCACCTTTTTCCTTTGTAATAATAATGATGTCTTTTATACTCCTAACTCATTCTGTGCTCTACTACTTGTCAAACTTAATACCGGGATAATCTACCTATCAATCTATCTATCTATTTATTTATTTATTTATTTATTTATTTATCTATCTGTCTGTCTATCTATCTATCTATATCTATATATATATATATATATATATATATATATATATATACTCCTTTACTCTTTTACTTGTTTCAGTCATTTGACTGCGGCCATGCTGGAGCACCGCCTTTAGTCGAGCAAATCGACCCCGGGACTTATTCTTTGTAAGCCTAGTACTTATTCTATCGGTATCTTTTTGCCGAACCGCTAAGTGACGGGACATAAACACACCAGCATCGGTTGTCAAGCAATGCTAGGAGGACAAACACAGACACACAAACACACACATATATATATACATATATACGACGGGCTTCTTTCAGTTTCCGTCTACCAAATCCACTCACAAGGCTTTGGTCGACCCGAGGCTATAGTAGAAGACACTTGCCCAAGGTGCCACGCAGTGGGACTGAACCCGGAACCATGTGGTTGGTAAGCAAGCTACTTTCCACACAGCCACTCCTGCGCCTCTATATATATATATATATATATATATATATATATATATATATATAAGCAATGTTAAATCTTTGATATATATATATATATATCTGTCTGTCTGTCTGCCTGTCTGTCTGTCTGTCTGTCTGTCAATCTATCTATCTGTCTGTCTGTCTGTCTATCTGTCTGTATATCTATCTATCTATCTATCTATCTATCTATCTATCTATCTATCTATCTATCCATCTATCTATCTATCTATCTATCTATCTATCTATCTATCTATCTATCTCAGGGCAACAGAGCCACCATTCGGTCTCTGGTGGACGAACAGGGGCGCGAACTGCTCGAGCCGGGCAAAATGTGTGAGGCCTTTCAGCGGCACTTTACTCGACTGTTTGGGACGAGTGGCGAGCGAGAACGCAGGGTGGACTTCAGTGCCTACCTGCACAGCCTGCCACGACTCTCAACAAGAGAGGCGGAGTGCTGCGAAGGTGCCATCACGGCGGCGGAAGTGAGGGACGCGATGGCGGGATGCTCGAGGGACAAATCTCCGGGCTTGGATGGTCTTCCCTACGAGCTTTACAACTGTATGCCAGACTTGTTTGGAGACGTCTTGGTGGCGGTGTACTGCAACTGGCAGCAGAACGGGAGCATTCCCTGCTTTGTGAGCCGAGGAGCCGTAACGCTGCTGAAGAAAGATCCAAACAAGGGGGACGTCATAGATAACTTTAGGCCCATCACTCTGCTCAATGCAGACATGAAAATTTTGGCCAAGGTGTTAGCCAAGCGGTTGGCGCTTGTCATCGAGAAACTGATCGGCAAGGCGCAAACGTGCGCCGTGCCGGGCAGGAGCATCCATGACAACCTCCATCTGATGCGCTACATCATAGAGCGGGTAGTTAAGGAACCTGGCATGGGTGGGGCCCTGATCAATTTAGATCAATCGAAAGCTTTCGATAGGGTAGACCATCAATACTTGGAGGCTGTCCTCATGGCGGCCGGCTTCGGTCCCATTTTCCGCGGCTGGATGGCTGCCTTGTACAGGGGCATCCGTTCGGTAGTTCGCGTCAATGGGTACCTATCAAGACCATTCGACATTGCACGTTCGGTCTGTCAGAGATGCCCCCTCTCGTCGCTCCTGTACGTATTGACTCTCGAGCCACTACTGCGGAAGCTGGCGACGCTGAGGGGCATCCCGCGAGAGTTGGGATGCGGGACGAGCGTGTCGGCATACGCGGACGACGTCACCGTCATAGTGTCTAGCCAAAAGCACATCGAGCTTGTCGGCGAGACACTGAAAGACTACGAAACGGTAACGGGAGCAAAAATCAACCGGGATAAGTCTGTGGGTTTGCGGCTCGGCACCTGGAGAAGCAGGCCCATGCCGTCAAGCAGCGCCTCTGTCGTGGGACGTTGGACTGACGGTCCGGTTGAGTTGCTCGGGGTCTGGTTTGGTCCAGACCTCCAAACGGAGAAGAACTGGGACGAGATAACGAGAAGGGTGGCCACTCTAGCCCGGCAATGGGCCGAAAGGAAGCTTTCCCTGAAAGGTCGGGCGGAGGTGGCGAACACGTACATCGCGTCCGTCATCTACTACCGCCTGACCGTCGTTCCTTGTCCCGACCCTACCATCTCCAAACTGGAGCGCATCCTCTTCCGCTTCTTGTGGAAAGGAAACGTTCCGATGGTTAGGCGATCCGTTTGCTGCCAACACCCGTTAAAAGGAGGACTGGGCATGCCGTGGTTGATGATGCGCAGACACGCGCTGAGACTGCGACATCTCCGGCTCTACGTAGACAACGGTGAACAGGTGTGGTCGCCGTTTGTGCGGCGCGCTTTCTCGCAGCTCGTCTCCATGACCGAGCTGCAGTCGTGGATCAAGAAGAGGCCGAGGAAGGGCGAATGGCACCGCAAGTGTCGCGCTGCTCTTCGGCAACTCCAACAACCCGGGTCAACCTTGAGCGACTG
>NC_142935.1:54401165-54408665 GCF_046866305.1 Octopus bimaculoides
ATATATATATATATATATATATATATATATATATATATATATATATATATATATATATATATATTTATATATATATATATATACAGGGTGTCCACAAAGTATTATTTCTTTTGTTATGATTTTATTTACTCCGTGTACCCAGACCTTGTGAACACCCTGTATATATATATGATGGGGAAGAACCATTTTAACGATGCGTACTGCCTTAATTCTTCGAAACGCCGGGGTTTTAATGGTGGCAGCTGATGAAGGAATTGTTTCTATGTGGCCTGCTTGTTTGTTGCACCTTGTTTACCATTTTGTCCATGTTCTTTTGCCACGTCATGTACCCAGTTATGTATCTATATGTACATGTGGATGAAGGTATATACATACATGTACGTATATATATGCATATACTCATATATTGTTTATATATATATATATATATATATATATATATATATATATATATATATATATATATATATAATTATGTGTATTTCTTCTATCTTAATGAATAAAAATTCTTCTGATAGAATAAATGGGTTAATAGAAACCAATGTAGCAAAGAACACAAAATAACTGTCGTTTAGTTCCTGTTTTAAGGCAGGAACTCCTAATGGAGAAAACGCATGTTATAATTGCATACTTTATTCCTACATATGTTTCAAAGGATTACAACCTGTGTGATCCATAGGGATCTTTGATATTAAAATTGTAACCTTCTCATCAGGGAAAGCATGGGAATCATCTTAAACGTAAGACATTATGACCGATTATGAAAACAATAGATGGATAAGGTTATGACTTGATTCATTAAAAAAAAACCGTTAGAGAATTGGACGCTGCCGGATAGTGGTTTGGACAACACATACCTATAAATGTGTGAGAACGTACATGCATACAACATATGTAGGAATAAAGTATGCAATTATAACATGCGTTTTCTCCATTCCTTAAATTCTTATATATATATATATATATATACAGGGTGTCCACAAAGTCTGGGTACATGGGGATTAATACATACTTTAAGAAAGTATTATTTCTTATATTTAATTGTTTGTTATGATTTTATTTACTCCGTGTACCCAGACCTTGTTGGACACCCTGTATATCTATGTGATGCAGATAAGGTTGGTACGAAGCTATTCAATTTGGGTGGCGCGGATACACGTGATGTCAGTGGGTGTGACGGTGGTTGTTATTGTTGTTGTTCAATGCTGCACAATATTTATTCGTATTGATTTCGTCACTCTCGTCGTTGTCATTGTTGTCATATTTATATATATATATATATATGATAATAGTATTGTCAGTAATATGAAATGACGACAGTTGAAGCAACACCGAACAATAAAAGCAACCAGAACATACCGACGGCAAAAGCATATCAATAGCACCACCACCACCACCACCACCGCCGCCGCCGCCGCCGTGATATCACGAGGCCCCGACGACAAACTACCTCGACCACCCCGAGCTCCCCCCCCCACTACCATCACCGACATCATCGCCATCATCCCCATCACCACCACCACCACCTCCACCACCACGTGATATCACGAGCCTTCCCCATCACAACTTCTACAACTATAATTTATTCTACTATTACCGCCAAGGCGACGACCACCGATATACTATAGCATATGCACCGCTCTCAACACCAATACACACAAACAACAACAACAATAACATTTCCACCACCACCACCACCACCACTACTACTACTACTACTACTACTACTACTACTACTAGTGTCACCGCCACTGCCCACAGCAGCAGTGGTTACCTTGAACAGCAAAAACAAGAAATTATATTTCTTTCACACGGGAAAGACAGGAACTCCTGAAGTCTTGGTGATAATAATAATAATAATAATAATAATAATAATAATAATAATAATAATTCATTGTTGTGAACAACTGTGAAGTTCGATACGTACACACATGCACGCACACACACACACACACACTAACAAAGATATCGTTACTTGTTCAACCACTTTCGTATCACGTTTTTGTTGCTCGCTCTGAATACATATATACATACACAAATATACCTATACGTATGTCTATGTAGTATGTGTGTGTGTGTGTGTGTGTGTGTGTGTGTGTGCGTATGTATTCATAGATATGTGTAAATGTATGTTTGACTATATATGTGTGTGTGTATGTATATACATGTGTGTTTGCATATATATGTATATAACTCTGTAAATATATATGCATATATATATATATATGCATATATATATATGAGTATGTGTGTATATGTATATATGCATATGTGTGCATATATATATGTGTATATATAAGTGTATATATGCATGTATGTATATAGATATATATGAGTATATATGCATGTATATACAGATATGTATACACACACACATGTATATATGTATACATGTACACATATATATGTGTACATATATATGCAAGTGTATTATGTATATATATATGTATATATATATGTCATATATATTAGTTACTTCTTTACAAGTTTAACCTCCTGCATATGTATATACAAGTATATATATATATATATATATATATATATATATATATATATTTATAAGCAATGTTAATTCTCTAAATGAAGTATTAACAGTAACTGCACGATAAAGTGTAGTATATTGCCACTTAAGTGTGGCTGACCCCTAGGGGTGGATGTTACTGTTGCTTTTAGCCCCAGGAGGACATCTCCTCCAGCTGGCTTATCGACACACGACTGTGTCCTGTTTGCCAAGGGAGTTATCCCTCTCACCACGACCAGCAGCACGAACGTATCCGGATTTCAGGGTTATTTCCCTTCTTCGGCGTTCGACAGCTGATGACCTTGGTGAGAGAGAAAAACCTGGCAAAATCTTATATCTTCTTTTCCAGTGACATTCTTCACTGATATTGAAAAGGTGAAAACAAGCAATGTTAATTCTCTAAATGAAGTATTAACAGTAACTGCACGATAAAGTGTAGTATATTGCCACTTAAGTGTGGCTGACCCCTAGGGGTGGATGTTACTGTTGCTTTTAGCCCCAGGAGGACATCTCCTCCAGCTGGCTTATCGACACACGACTGTGTCCTGTTTGCCAAGGGAGTTATCCCTCTCACCACGACCAGCAGCACGAACGTATCCGGATTTCAGGGTTATTTCCCTTCTTCGGCGTTCGACAGCTGATGACCTTGGTGAGAGAGAAAAACCTGGCAAAATCTTATATCTTCTTTTCCAGTGACATTCTTCACTGATATTGAAAAGGTGAAAACAAGCAATGTTAATTCTCTAAATGAAGTATTAACAGTAACTGCACGATAAAGTGTAGTATATTGCCACTTAAGTGTGGCTGACCCCTAGGGGTGGATGTTACTGTTGCTTTTAGCCCCAGGAGGACATCTCCTCCAGCTGGCTTATCGACACACGACTGTGTCCTGTTTGCCAAGGGAGTTATCCCTCTCACCACGACCAGCAGCACGAACGTATCCGGATTTCAGGGTTATTTCCCTTCTTCGGCGTTCGACAGCTGATGACCTCGGTGAGAGAGAAAAACCTGGCAAAATCTTATATCTTCTTTTCCAGTGACATTCTTCACTGATATTGAAAAGGTGAAAACAAGCAATGTTAATTCTCTAAATGAAGTATTAACAGTAACTGCACGATAAAGTGTAGTATATTGCCACTTAAGTGTGGCTGACCCCTAGGGGTGGATGTTACTGTTGCTTTTAGCCCCAGGAGGACATCTCCAGCTGGCTTATCGACACACGACTGTTGCTTTTAGCAACAGTAACATCCACCCCTAGGGGTCAGCCACACTTAAGTGGCAATATACTACACTTTATCGTGCAGTTACTGTTAATACTTCATTTAGAGAATTAACATTGCTTGTTTTCACCTTTTCAATATCAGTGAAGAATGTCACTGGAAAAGAAGATATAAGATTTTGCCAGGTTTTTCTCTCTCACCAAGGTCATCAGCTGTCGAACGCCGAAGAAGGGAAATAACCCTGAAATCCGGATACGTTCGTGCTGCTGGTCGTGGTGAGAGGGATAACTCCCTTGGCAAACAGGACACAGTCGTGTGTCGATAAGCCAGCTGGAGGAGATGTCCTCCTGGGGCTAAAAGCAACAGTAAAATCCACCCCTAGGGGTCAGCCACACTTAAGTGGCATTATACTACACTTTATCGTGCAGTTACTGTTAATACTTCATTTAGAGAATTAACATTGCTTGTTTTCACCTTTTCAATATCAGTGAAGAATGTCACTGGAAAAGAAGATATAAGATTTTGCCAGGTTTTTCTCTCTCACCAAGGTCATCAGCTGTCGAACGCCGAAGAAGGGAAATAACCCTGAAATCCGGATACGTTCGTGCTGCTGGTCGTGGTGAGAGGGATAACTCCCTTGGCAAACAGGACACAGTCGTGTGTCGATAAGCCAGCTGGAGGAGATGTCCTCCTGGGGCTAAAAGCAACAGTAACATCCACCCCTAGGGGTCAGCCACACTTAAGTGGCAATATACTACACTTTATCGTGCAGTTACTGTTAATACTTCATTTAGAGAATTAACATTGCTTGTTTTCACCTTTTCAATATCAGTGAAGAATGTCACTGGAAAAGAAGATATAAGATTTTGCCAGGTTTTTCTCTCTCACCAAGGTCATCAGCTGTCGAACGCCGAAGAAGGGAAATAACCCTGAAATCCGGATACGTTCGTGCTGCTGGTCGTGGTGAGAGGGATAACTCCCTTGGCAAACAGGACACAGTCGTGTGTCGATAAGCCAGCTGGAGGAGATGTCCTCCTGGGGCTAAAAGCAACAGTAACATCCACCCCTAGGGGTCAGCCACACTTAAGTGGCAATATACTACACTTTATCGTGCAGTTACTGTTAATACTTCATTTAGAGAATTAACATTGCTTGTTTTCACCTTTTCAATATCAGTGAAGAATGTCACTGGAAAAGAAGATATAAGATTTTGCCAGGTTTTTCTCTCTCACCAAGGTCATCAGCTGTCGAACGCCGAAGAAGGGAAATAACCCTGAAATCCGGATACGTTCGTGCTGCTGGTCGTGGTGAGAGGGATAACTCCCTTGGCAAACAGGACACAGTCGTGTGTCGATAAGCCAGCTGGAGGAGATGTCCTCCTGGGGCTAAAAGCAACAGTAACATCCACCCCTAGGGGTCAGCCACACTTAAGTGGCAATATACTACACTTTATCGTGCAGTTACTGTTAATACTTCATTTAGAGAATTAACATTGCTTGTTTTCACCTTTTCAATATCAGTGAAGAATGTCACTGGAAAAGAAGATATAAGATTTTGCCAGGTTTTTCTCTCTCACCAAGGTCATCAGCTGTCGAACGCCGAAGAAGGGAAATAGCCCTGAAATCCGGATACGTTCGTGCTGCTGGTCGTGGTGAGAGGGATAACTCCCTTGGCAAACAGGACACAGTCGTGTGTCGATAAGCCAGCTGGAGGAGATGTCCTCCTGGGGCTAAAAGCAACAGTAACATCCACCCCTAGGGGTCAGCCACACTTAAGTGGCAATATACTACACTTTATCGTGCAGTTACTGTTAATACTTCATTTAGAGAATTAACATTGCTTGTTTTCACCTTTTCAATATCAGTGAAGAATGTCACTGGAAAAGAAGATATAAGATTTTGCCAGGTTTTTCTCTCTCACCAAGGTCATCAGCTGTCGAACGCCGAAGAAGGGAAATAACCCTGAAATCCGGATACGTTCGTGCTGCTGGTCGTGGTGAGAGGGATAACTCCCTTGGCAAACAGGACACAGTCGTGTGTCGATAAGCCAGCTGGAGGAGATGTCCTCCTGGGGCTAAAAGCAACAGTAACATCCACCCCTAGGGGTCAGCCACACTTAAGTGGCAATATACTACACTTTATCGTGCAGTTACTGTTAATACTTCATTTAGAGAATTAACATTGCTTGTTTTCACCTTTTCAATATCAGTGAAGAATGTCACTGGAAAAGAAGATATAAGATTTTGCCAGGTTTTTCTCTCTCACCAAGGTCATCAGCTGTCGAACGCCGAAGAAGGGAAATAACCCTGAAATCCGGATACGTTCGTGCTGCTGGTCGTGGTGAGAGGGATAACTCCCTTGGCAAACAGGACACAGTCGTGTGTCGATAAGCCAGCTGGAGGAGATGTCCTCCTGGGGCTAAAAGCAACAGTAACATCCACCCCTAGGGGTCAGCCACACTTAAGTGGCAATATACTACACTATATATTTATATATATATATATATATACACATACATATATGTATATATATATATATATATATATATATATATATATATATATATATATATATATATATATATATATATATATATATACATGAATATATATATAAACATGCATATATCTATATATATTAATATATATATATATATATATATATATATGCATGTATATATATATATTTGCATATAATATATGTATATGCATGTATATATAAATACACAATATATACATATATATATATGTATATATATATATGTGTATATATTTATTTATTTAATTATGGGTTTCAGCCAAGTGGCTGCGGTCATGCTGGTGCACCACCGTGATTTTCCGTCTTTATGCTGTGCTCTCTTCACGTTCCTTGCATGGCTCTTCTCCCCCACCTGATATGGTCCAATGAAGAGTTTTGATGGCACATCTGGTGTATAAGAGAATTTGACATCGCTGCCCTAAACTGCGTCTCATTACGAGCCATTGGTTCGTCTGGTATCGTGGAGAGGAAAGCGTCAAGTTTTGTATATATATATATATATATATATACATATATATACATATATATATATATATATATATATATATATATATATATATATATATATATATACATATATATATATATATATATATATATATATATATATATATATATATAAACATATATATATACATATATATATATATTTATATATATATATATATAAATATGTATATATATATATGTATATATATATATATATATATATATATATATATATATATATATATATATATATATATATATATATATATATACAGTAACATCCACCCCTAGGGGTCAGCCACACTTAAGTGGCAATATACTACACTTTATCGTGCAGTTACTGTTAATACTTCATTTAGAGAATTAACATTGCTTATATATATATATATATATATATATATATATATATAAATATGTATATATATATATGTATATATATATATATATATATATATATATATATATATATATATATATATATATATATATATATATATATATATATATATATATATATATATATATATATATATATATATATATATATATAAATATATATAAATATGTATATATATATATATAAATATATATATATATATATATATATATATATATATATATATATATATATATATATATATATATATATATATATATGTATATGATATGTGTTTGTTCCTTGTTCACAAGTTTAACCTCATGCCTCCTGCACACAACCATCCCTTCCCTATAT
>NC_142935.1:54413665-54418665 GCF_046866305.1 Octopus bimaculoides
TGTTCTGTTGAATGCTACGTACAGCAGTGTCTATATCGATCATTGTAATGTCGCTGAATTCTGAAAAACCTTAATTCTGCTTTTTGATAAAACTCGTTCATTGTACTTTTATTTTATTTTATTTTTTTTTATATTTTTTTTTTTTTGAGTTTGTAAAAACGTTTTTACTCTCTTCATTAATGTGTTGTGACGATAATTAATACATTATACAAGGGAAGTCGGGGAGTGTTTGCTATGGAGATGAGAAAGCTTGATCTGTGGCATAAAAGGCGATTGATGAAGAAGAGTTGTCGAACTTAGTTTGGTGAGGTTTGTGCGTTTTGGTGTGACGTGTTTAGGACGCAAAGGAAGTTTAGCAGTGGTGATAATATTTTGCTTCTTTTCCTAACTTTACCATTTGAAAACTAAAACGTGTTGAGTACATAAAAAGCTCTCCCAATTGTGGTATTTATTTAAGGACATTAAAGCTCGCATTGCTAAAGCATGGTTAGCCCAATCAAAGATTGACACTGTTAGAGGATCAAATCTAAACAGAGAGCTTAAGATTAGCTTCTTTCGAGCAACAGCAGAAACTCATGCTCCTACACGGCTGCATTACATGGTCTATAACTAAGACACTGGAAAGAAAACTAGATATACACAAGACTTCTGAGAGCACCATTTAACATCAGATGACAGTCCCATGCAGCAAATTAGTTTCTCTATGGTAACCTTCCAAAAGTTACCTTCACCATAAAGGAAAGATGACCGAGACCCTGAGGACACTGCTTTTATAGCAAGGACAAAGTAGTGAGTCAACTTGTTGATGTTGTTGGCACTCCGTCGCTTACGACGTCGAGGCTTCCAGTTGATCCGATCAACGGAACAGCCTGCTCGTGAAATTAACGTGCAAATGGCTGAGCACTCCACAGACACGTGTACCCTTAACGTAGCTCTCGGGGATATTCAGCGTGACACAGTGTGACAAGGCTGACCCTTTGAATTACAGGCACAACAGAAACAGGACGAAAGAGTGAGAGAAAGTTGTAGTGAAAGAGTACAGCAGGGTTCGCCACCATCCCCTGTCGGAGCCTCGTGGAGCTTTAGGTGTTTTCGCTCAATAAACACTCACAACGCCCGGTCTGAGAATCGAAACCGCGATCCTATGATCACGAGTCCGCTGCCCTAACCACTGGGCCATTGCACCTCCAGTGAATCAACTATGTAGGAATCAACACACAGAAAGCGACCTAGGGGTCGTCCTGCTAAGACATTTATTGACCAACTGGGAGAAAACTCTGGTTCACTGAGGAACAATCTACTCAAAGCAATGCAGAAGAGGGAATTCTGGAGACAAGATGCCGGTGGCACTCGTCTGCGGACGACGCGGTAACGCAGTAAAATGGAATTGTTAAATTTTTGTAGTTGGATGAGTAACCTGCTGGGACGTTGGGTGCCAGTAAGGGCTGGCAGAATATATACGCTTATTACATTAATATGCTTCGTCTCACTAACTTTTATTTCAAAAGATTGCCTTTCTAGTGTAGGTTACGAATGCAATTTGTGATATCAATATATTTAATGTGAGTATTTGTGTATATTGCACACCACCCACGTTGTGAAAGAGTCTAGCTAGTTATGCTTAATTTGGAATGCTGGCTGTTCTGTGTTATGGAAATAAGAATGTTTTCTGAATTAATTATTATTGAATTATTGCTATGTGAATTAATTAACACTGAAAGTCATGTGAATCTTTCAGTTTCACAAAAGTACTTTAAATGTTGTCAATACTGTGTTGGAGAAAGAGAAAAAAAAATGTGTCATGTTTACTCTATTTTTATGTACAGAGCTTGTATTATTAAATATAAATCTCCATGGACTATAACGCTGGAGAGGGAGATAACGATATTTTTTGTTTTTCGTTGATATTATTATCATTATTGCTGTTCCCCGTACAGCTGCGGTTTTCTGAAGTATTTGTAAATAGTGTTATTTTGTAAGTAGTTTGAACGCTTTTCCAGACTTGTGAATGTAACCCAACAAAGACTCTGTAAATGTGTTGTTAGCTAAATTATCTTTGTCGCTTTTTCTCCTTGGTATAACTAGCATTTTATGAATATGGATACTTTCCTGTATGTAAAAATCTAGTAATTTTATGAATATTTATTGATTCCCATGCGTAATATGTGGCTTAATGCGCCACACTGAATCAGTTTGTTTATTACTGCCAAAGACCCGGCTTCCATGTTGCAAAACAAGATGCACCAAAGTCTAGTTAGAGGTACTAAAGTTCAGCTTCTAGCAGTTAGTTCTTCTATCCTAGTAATTCAAGAAATTCCTACTGATACTCCACACTTTTTAAAAAGAAATAAATATTCCGTTACTTTGGTAAAGATATGTTTTTTTCATTTCCATAATTAATTTCCACAATTAAATCTTCTGAGGAAAATGTTGAATAAGAAACATTTGGGACAGCTAGAAAGAAATAAAAAAAAAACCCTATTATTTCTAGTTTCAATATCGAAAACTACTTCCAAGCAGTTAAAATGAGGTTTGACTTATTTCAGAATAAACTGATTCAATTTGATAAGGGAATGTATTAATATTCATAAAATTTCTTGACATACAAACAAAAAATAAAAGGAAAGCAATTTTATTTATCAAGGGAATTTATGAATTTATGAATGAAAAATACTCTTTAAGCAGTGTACATGCTGTGATGTATTTATAGAAGTTTAGAGACTGTTTCGTACAAATTCGTAACTTATGCCGTTCTCTGATGGTGTTCATACGTGCTTCGAGAAATATTTCTGTGTGTACACATCGTTCTCCAGTGCTCTAATGGTACTTATTTTATCGACTCCGATAGGATGAAAGCAAGTCGATTCCGGTGGAGCTTAAACGCAAAATGTAAAGTCGGGAGAAATGCCGCTGCTCATTTGTCCAGTACGCAAACGATTCTGCCAGCTCGCCGCTTTATGCAACTGAAAGCAGAAAATCCATGTCCCAGCTTTCAGTAGTGTTAGCCACCAATTCAACCTTGAATTAGATAAAATTAGCCAAATATTATTTCGTAAGATCATCATTGACAACAAAACTCCTAGAATTTGCGACCTTTCCTACAGTTAACTATCGATGTTTAATAACTTCCTATTTTATCTGCCCTTTTTGCCCTCTTAAAAACTTTCTGCGGCCTCCCAGATCGTTTCTCCAATCAGCAATACCCTTCTTCAATCTATTCTTTGACTATGTTATGAGCTGTTTGATGAAAAATACTGCAAAAATTGAACTATTTCTCAATTTGACTTTTGACATGACATTGATTGATACCAGCCGATAATTTTCTCGCATGTAAAATTCATCGATAACTTTTTTTTCCACTCATGGGTTTCATTGTTTTGTTTTATGAAAAAAAAAAGTTACAATTACTCCAAAAACATAATGAAATTCATATATATGTACCTGCAACGAAGACAAGATATATATAAGAAAAATAACGAAAACTCAACGGTCGGCTGTATGTGCACTATTTACAGTAATGTAATTATTTCTACATACTAATATTGTAAATGCATTATATACAGTAAATTTATATAGTTATAATCCACAGATACAATATGAGTTAATATCCTAAGCAACATATACAACGCTAATATTCTATGTTCTCTGAATGCAGCATCCGATATATATTATAATCTCCAGAAAAAATATTCACATAGACTCACACACGCATACACATACCCTTGTATAATATGCACATATACATACGCATATATAACACACATATACACACATACACATGCACACACAAGTTATGTATTATCCAACCTATTAAGGACATTCCAAAACCAAGAAGAATTAGAAGATATATATATATATATATATATATATATATATATGTGGCTCGTGTGTTCTCGTCTACGTTTGTTTGCAATGTCCTGTACCCAGATATGCACCTATACATACAGGTGGATGTCGGTATGCACATACCTGTACGTATATATGCATATACTCATTTACTATTTGTTTTTACATGATTGAACGCAGCATCTTCCAAATGTAAGTAGTTTTCGTAACTCATATCCTCCGACGCTACTCTATCTCTTTCTCTTTCCTTCCCCCCCCCCCTCGTTCTTCCTCTGTACTACTACGTATCTCGCTTTACCCCTCTCGTTCTTCCTCTGTTACTACTACGTATCTCTTTTTCCCCCTCGTTTTTCCTCTCTTTCTCTTTTCCTCTCGTTGCTCACCTATTCTTCTACTTCCTCCCTCTGTTTCTCCCTCTACCACTCTCTCTCTTCCCTTTACACCGGCATGGTCACATGCTTCCGGTCAATAATCCTTTCCTTCCTTGGCTTTCGCCAAGCAACGCACGCACCACTTTGTCCCTCTCGGGTCCGTGCCTCATCGCGTTCTTACACACATAATTTTTCTCGTCTGGCCGTAAAGCCTTTTCTGTTTGTTTTCCTGTCTTGTTTTTTGTCCGCCACTACATTCCTCCATGGCTAGATTTAATTTGCGTATACAAATTTAATCTGCGATCCATGGGACGAGCCGTTTTAGCGATGCGTCCTGCCCAAGCTCGTCGAAACGCGGGTGTTAAAACGTGGGTGGCTGATGAAGGAGAATGTTCTCTATGTGGCTCGTGTGTTCTCGTCTACGTTTGTTTGCAATGTCCTGTACCCAGATATGCACCTATACATACAGGTGGATGTCGGTATGCACATACCTGTACGTATATATGCATATACTCATTTACTATTTGTTTATATATATATATATATAGATATATATATATATATATATATATATATATATATATATATATATATATATATATATATATATATATATATATATATACACCGTGTGTGTGTATGTGATTGTGTATCTCTCTCTTTCTCTATCTATCTATCTATCTATCTATCTATCTATCTATCTATCTATCTATCTATCTATTTATCTATCTATCTAGCTAGCTACACGCACACACACACACACACACACACACACACACACAC
>NC_142935.1:54423665-54426165 GCF_046866305.1 Octopus bimaculoides
AACAAAGAAAAAAGGAAAAAAATACACCCTCATTCCGAAGACTCATTCATCCTGATATGAAATTGCTTGAATGAATATATGAATGGTCTGAATTGTAAGTCCCCATCACTAATTCTTACTGAACCCTTTATAAGCCTCTCTTGATCCGTTAGGGGTCTCATAGGGAGTGTTGTAAAAAAAAACATCCACCACCACCACCATCATCAATATCGCCACCATCACCACCAACTCTGCAGAAATATCGATAAAAAAAACAACATGGTGGAATACTGGACAATCGTTAGTTTGTTTAACACTCCAATATAAAGCGGAGTGAGTTTTGGGTTGGGTTTTTTTTTCGGTTGGCTGCTATTTTTTTTATTCTCCATTTTGTTTTTTTAGGGTTCTTTTTGTATGCCCAGCTGTCATATTGTTCGCTTCACTTTATTACAGTTACCACAAACACAACTCATCCATCACCTAATACATAGAGCAACTATTACGACGGTATGGTCCAAAGTTTCGCCTTAACATTTACAACTATAATTACAATCACTATTGCTTCTATAACCCTAACCCTAATCCTGTTTCGAAGTTGTTTGTTATCTTTTTCGTTATTCGTTACATGTTTTAGTCACATGTGGCTATATTGTCATGCGGCCATGCGGCAATGCGCCCATGCACCCGTGCGGCCATGTGTCCATGCTAGGGCATTGTCTTGAAGGGCTTTTAGCCGAACAAATCACCCCCAGTACTTCTTTTTTCCAAACTCTGGTACTTATTTTATCGGCCTTTTTTGTGTAATCGCTAAGGTTATGGCGACATACATAAACCAAAACCGGTTTTGAAGCGATGATGCGGGACAAACATAATCACAAACATGCACACAGACATACACATATATGTATATAGATATGCATGTCTATGCGTATATACACGCACACATACCTATCTATCTATCTATCTATCTATCTATCTATCTATCTATTTATCTATCTATCTATCTATATATATATATATATATATATATATATATATATATATATATATATATATATATATATATATATGTGTGTGTGTGTGTGTGTGTGTGTGTGTGTGTGTGTGTGTGTGTGTGTGTGTGTGTGTGTGTGTGTGTGTGTGTGTATGTATATATATATATATATATATATCATGTATATATATATATACATACACACACATATAGCAATTAGAAAATGGAGGAGAATATGCGGTATCCATCGACTTGCAGACAGTGTATTCCGTTGAATTAATTAATCTATTTTGTAACTAAAATGACAAAAACCACAATATACAAATGCTTATGACATACCATGTTATATTAACAATCATGGTTACAAATGTAAAGTACATTATGAATTTGAGAGTATACAGAAACTTACAGCTGTTTCGGCCTAGCGTTGGCATGCCCCATTCTATCCGAATAGCTCCTGCGTGCCGGAATAATTTGCAGATGAAGTGTTGAAATGGGGGTACATGCATGATTCACTAGGCCTCTTCAGAGATTCACAAAAATTCAACACAAATATGAAGTAAAAAATAAAAATAAAAATAAAATAGAAATAAAAATAAGAATAAAGTAAAAATAAAAATAATAATAAATAAATGAAAAATGAAAATATAAAAATATAAGGCACATAAAAAGCCTACAAACAGTGTATGACCTTATATACTGTTTGTAGGCTTTTTATTGACTTAACAACCGGTGTTTGTAGGCTTAACAACCGGTGTTTGTAGGCTTAACAACCGGTGTTGACTTGTTTACGTCCCGTATCGTATTCGTTCGATTAAATTCTTTCAAAGTGGTGCCCCAGCATAGTCGCAGTCCAATGACTGAAACATGTAATAGATAAAAGATATCCACATTATACCATGTATTTTTTTCACTGAAGCCATTGGCTACATATAAACGGCTAACAGAACATAGGCTACATAAGATGGCCTACAGAACATTGGCTACATATAGAAGGCCTGTAGAACATAGGCCATTGATGACTGTTCGTCACTCTTCTCAGCTCTGAAAGTCGAAGTTGACTTTGGTTTGAGAATAAAAATTCAACCATTTAAATGCAAGAAAATAACACTTTTAAAGTACATGCAAATACAGAACGCATCAAAAAATGGTGAAAGCAAAATGCATTATGAAATTACTTCTAAGTTCTTCACTCCCTACGGTGTATAGGCCAAGTATTGAGAGAAAGCTGTGTTGCTATTTCCAGCAAATTAAATGCTTTCTCATTAGCCTGAAACTCATTTGCTGAAAACAGAAGAAGCAGCTCCCTGAACTTCATCCACTCCTTCCCTTGTCTTACTCTAGCAGTAATTCTCTTGTCATAGTTGTCTGTTCTCAACTCTGAAATATCTTTCTTTGCTTCTCTCCTCTCTCAGATCTTGGATTTTGATTTGTCATTGCCGCTTCTCTAACTTCTTTTTTTTTTTTTTTTTTTAGGCATGGGTATTGGCCCTCTGCAAACTCATTTTCACCATTTCGGAAGAGTTG
>NC_142935.1:54436165-54443665 GCF_046866305.1 Octopus bimaculoides
CCCCCTACCCGCTTTTCTCTCTCCCTCTACTTTCACTTTCGCTCTTTCATTACCTTCCCATCCCCACTTCCACCAACAATAAAACCGCAAACATTGAATAAATGAAAGAACCACTAAACGGTCACTTCTTACGCTAGAAATAGCAGTCAGAACTCCCAAGAATCGTCTTAAAAAAGAAAGGATAGGGCTGATACAAGTGGTCTTGGATTCCTTACGCATGGGAAAGAGTCGGGGTGGTCAGGACGAATGGAATGCTATCGTTATCATCGTCATAATGATCAACATCAACCTCGTCGTCATCCTGGTGGTGGTGGTCATCATCATCATCATCGTCGTCGTCGTCGTCGTCATCATCATCATCATCGTCATCATCATCATCATCATCATCATCATCATCATCAACATCATCCATTATTCTAATCAACACCCACGACCTGCCTCACTGTTTCTTAGGGGGTTGCGGTGGTGGTCGTGGCGGTTGTGGTGTTTGCTTTGCACGATCCGGACCTGACAATGGACTAAACAACCACGAAACAGCAGACTGCAAGCAGCAACGGTGTCACCACCACCACCACCACCACCGCCGCCACCACCACCACCACTACCACTACCACCACCGCCACTGCACCCACTACCAACCATAACTACCACCATCACCAGCATCCTTACCGCCACCAACCAAAACTACCGCATGTGCCACTACGAAACAGGTAGACATATCACAACTGATACTACCACCTCAGCCACCACTTTTACCAACATCACAATCACTGCTACCACAACCATGGGGCTAACGAGGTGACCCATATGTGGTGTCCTGTCTTAAAACGACCGTCAAATTTCTCTCAAATTACACCGTACAGTCTTCAATAAAGAATACGTCGGATAACGTAATAATCCTACCTTATAGAGCCTTAAAAACTGCATGATAGCCACCGGTGGATTGCCTTTGATCATATAAGTCTGTTCTATCGGTGTTGACCTAGGGCTAAACAATCTTAAGAGCAACGGACAAAAAGCACGTGGTCTCTTGAGTTGCTACAAAATAGCAGCCAAATCTCCCTCAAAGCGAACTTTGCTGTGTTAATTAAGGAAGAGTACATTGGATATTGGATTCGCCTGAAAGAGGAAAACAGATGGGATGGTTATGGCCGGAACATTTTTGATCATAGATACTCTAGATTAGCTGACTTCGTGCCCACCTCTTTTCTTTTTTTTTTTGTCTTTAGCTTGGTCTTGAGTAGGGACCAATATTCAGGATCTTCTTTTTGATTGGTCTTTTTTTGTTTTGTCGACCCCACCGAAAAGTATGAAAGGTAAAGCTGAGTTCAAAATTGCGGCGGGGACAACTTCGTCTTGCATCCTTTTCGGGGTTCGATGGAGTAGAGTACCTGTCTTGTACTGGGGAGGGGGGGGGGTTGATGCGATCGACTACTAATCCAACCCCCCACCACCATCCCCGGTCTTCTCCCTGAATTTCAGACCTTGTGTTTGTTTGTAGGGGGGAAAATGACACACGAAAATCAAACTCATGACCTTCGGCAGGCCCGCCAAGATCGGGTCAAACAACAACAGCAGCAGCAGCAGCAGTAGCAGCAGCATCAAGAACAAGAACAAGAACAACAACATCAACAGCGACGGCTGCACCAGTGTCATCATCATCATCTTCAACATCATCATCATCATCATCATCATCAACATCATCATCATCATCCTCATCATCATCATCATCATCATCATCATCAACTACAACAACAACAATGGGAACAACGACAAAACCTGGTTTTGTTGTAGTTGTTGTTGATATTGTTTTCCCCCCTCCTCCCTCGCTCAATCCCCACCCCCTCCCCAGCTGACCTACGATCAAAGACATTCCATTTGTGATCCTCCCGTTTGTGTGGTTTTCAGGCTTACTGCTTGTTTCTCTCTCCGGACAGCATAACTTATTCAATAACGATTTTATTTTATTTCATTATTGAACGTATCAAAAGATTGGTTGGGTGTGGCCTGAGGGGGGGGGATGCGGGTGGGGTGCGGGTGGGGGGAGATTTTGATTGTCATTTCTAACAGGTCCTGGAGACCACTTCGTAGAGGAAGGGACTCTATTATTTGGCTCTTTGGACGATGCTGGTTAGGTTGATGATGATGATGATGACGACGACGATGATGATGATGATGATGATGATGATGATGATGATGGTGGTGGTGGTGGTGGTGACGACGACGACGACGGTGATAATAATGATGATGATGATAACGATGGTATGATGGTACTGACGATGATGACGACGATGACGATCACCCCCCTCCCACTACCACCTCCACCACCACCACCACCACTTACCACTACACCGACGACAACCACGACGAACGACAACGCCGCCGTCGATTGATGATGATGCTGTCATTGATAATGATGATGATGAAGATGGTGATGGTGAACATGATGATGATGATGATGATGATGATGACAACGACGACCAGGTCGATCATGACCAACGACATCGACGATGACGATGACGATGACGATGATGATGATGACGACGACGAAAAGGGCGACGATCGCGACGACCGCCACCCCCAATCTCACGTCCCCCGCTCCCCTCCTCGAGCACAACCAACGATAACGACAACGATGATGATGATGATGATGATGATGACGATGATGATGACGATGATGATTAAGATGAGCCTGAAAATTATGATGAGCATGGCGATTATTCTGATGAGGATGATGAAGATGATAGCGATAGTAATTATGATTTCGTAAAAATAGTACGGCCGACCGGAAGAGAGAGAGGGAGAAGGAGAAAGAGAGAGAGACAGAGAGACAGAGACAGAGACAGATAGACAGAGAGAAACAGAGAAAGAAAGG
The DNA here is from genome assembly GCF_046866305.1 of Octopus bimaculoides. Taxonomy (NCBI): domain Eukaryota; kingdom Metazoa; phylum Mollusca; class Cephalopoda; order Octopoda; family Octopodidae; genus Octopus; species Octopus bimaculoides. The sequence continues at coordinate 54,439,041 of NC_142935.1, forward strand.
GGTGAGGATCGCCTCTGCTTTCCCTAGTCTCTCCAGCTCCCTTTATATTTCATTTCCCGTCGTAATGTCCCAGCAGAATCAGTTTTGTTGCAGGACTGCTGCAATCCCAACTGGCGCGAGTTCTGTGCGTGCGCGCGCGCGCATTTGTGTGTGTGTGTGTGTGTGTGTATATATGTATGTATATATATGTATGTATATATGTATGTATGTCTATATATATATATACATATATATATATATATATATATATATATATATATATATATATATATATATATATATATACTTACATACATACAGATATATATACATATGCATACATACATACATACATACATACATATATATATATATATATATATGTGTGTGTGTGTGTGTGTGTGTGTGTGTGTATATATATATATCTGTATGTATATGTAAGGAATCGAACATTAAACATGGAAGCGACTAAACCGACCCACCAACCAGCCATCATCAACATCATCGTCTTCATCAGTAGAAGCAGCACCGCCACCACCACAATCACCGTCGCCGCCGCCACCACTAACCAGCACCACAAATACAACGCCGCGACCATTCCATACCATCATCAACGCAAACAGAATCACCCCCCCCCCCCCACTCCGCCCCAAACCGCCGCCACTGCTCCTACTACTACCACAACTACTAACACCACCACTACCATTACTACTACATCCACAACCGCCACAATTATCACCATTATTACCATCACTACCACCACCACCACCACCACCACCACTACTACTACTACTACTACTATCACCACTACCACCGTCATTACTACCGCCACCACCACCACCACTACTACTACTACTACTACTACTACCCATGCACCACCACTTTCATCACCACCTCCACCATCATCACCATCACCATCACCACCACCACCTCCGCCAACCCTTCTACCACCACCACCACCACCACCATCTCGGCCATCCCAACCATTGTGGGTTCTTGCTGCATTCCTCATTACTTACTGCAGATATCCCTTGTAATTCCGTAAACAGTGCCAAAGCCTCCCTTACAGACAACACCGATAAGGGAGCCCCTATATGGCATCTCGACACACTAGAAATAGCAGTCAAATTTCCCTCATATTACAATAAAGAAAAGAAGAAACTTTTTTAAAAAATGGAACATAAATAAATACAGGCGAATCTAATGATAGCTAGGGACGCCTTTGGCTAAATATTTAGGGAAGAGGGACGTGGGACCAGATAACGACAAGGTATACATAGATACAGACGCATAACAAAAAATCTATGCTCCCACAATACTTACAATCAGATGCACTTACTCAAACACGCACACACGCACACACACACACACACACACACACACGCACGCACACACACACACACATCTGTATATACGCTCAGATATATTCAAAAGCACACATACATATGCATATTCTGACCTGCAAGGCGAGCTGGCAGAAACGTTAGCACGCCGGGCGAAATGCTTAGCGGTATTTCGTCTGCGGCTACGTTCTGGTCGACTTTACCTTTCATCCTTTCAGGGTCGATTAATTAAGTACTTGTTTCAGTCATTTGACTGCGGCTCTGCTGAAGCATCACCTTTAGTCGAACAAATCACCCCCAGAACTTATTCTTTGTAAGCCTAGTACTTATTCTATCGGTCACTTCTTGCCGAACCGCTAGGTTACGGGGACGTAAACACACCAACATCGGTTGTCAAGTGATGGTGGGGGACAAACACACACATACACACACACACAAACATACATATACATATATATATTACGGGCTTCTTTCAGTTTCCGTCTACCAAATCCACGCACAAGACTTTGGTCGGCCCGAAGCTATAGTAGAAGACACTTGCTCAAAGTGCTACGCTGTGGGACTACGCAAAACAACACCACGGAGGAATCGACTGACGTAAGCTTAAATAATAAACCGCGATAAGTGAACCACGATAGGTGAACAGCGATGTGGCGAGGGATTATTTTAGTCACTTTTTCTAATCTCTCAGATTTAGTCACTTTTTAGTCACTTTTTAGTCACTTTTTCTAATCGCTCACACAAGAACGTACAGTCATATTCAATACAAAATTTATATTGGAATCAGTTCAAGTTTTATACTTCCTATTAACGATAGTCTTGGAATTTATCTTAGCTTGTTGTTGTTGTTGTTGTTGTTGATGTTGTAGGCGAATTTTACAATGACAAGACGTATTTAAACACATTCATTTCTCGATTGGTATTTTCAAAATTGGCCAACCTTTTTTGTCTGTGTCAATTCGTCCGGGTTGCTTCAAAGAAGGGTAAACGATTTGTTGCTAAATGTTTGCCTAAGTCGGGCGAAGAAGACCAAAACATTTTCGAATGTTTTTTTTTTTTCTGTCTTAGTTGACTTTCAATACAAAAATGTCGGCGAGGCACAGTTCCCCATCAAGCAAATGCTTTGGCAGCTGCACAAATAAGGATTTTTTAAAAGTGCAGTATTGTGTAGAACAATTTTGAAACAATAAAAAGAATATTTCTAGAGGTTTTAGTTGTGTCCCTTTCGTATTTCGACAACTTGCTTAACAAGAACAACAGCAGCAGCAGCAACGATGCACTTCTTTGTACATACAGCTTTGCAGATGTTAAGTCCACCAAGGACATACTTGATCAGTCAAAGGCAAACTGTGACCCGTGAAACTTTCTGAATGGCATGTCTAATGAAAATTTACCTTGAATTCTTTTGGTAGTGAGGCACGTCTGATGATGATCCATGTCTCATGCAACCCGCTTCTCGAGAATGTTTGCCCATGCCTGTTCTAGATATAGCTAAGGTCCACTCAGAGAGATCACGTGTGACAGGGCTGTGTCACGTGAATATATTTTTAACTATTTTTTCTTGCGCGAGGAATTTGTCCAAGGTAAAGAGAAAGTTATATAAAATTGTGAGTAGAAGAATGTGGAAGGTTTACCATTCTGTATGCTCTCTGAAGACGAATGATACGAAGCTCTGATCAGTGTACTGGGTAATATCTGGTTTATCGAGAAGGACAAAATATACGGTAAGTCTACCATCTTTCCGGGACTAAGGGTAGCGCAAAATATCAAGTAGAGATAGTAATATTTACATCCGGCCATAATCTTGTTCGACAGTAGAAGGATCAGCAGAAACCAAGGGTGATAGTCCAAGATACTGACTGCAACAGTGCAACCAGGTCTATTTTCACCTATTTAGTGCAATATGAGTGCATGGTTAGTGCAGAGGTAACAAGGAACGATATATGCTGTGAGTCAATATGGATTTGGAAATCCTTATGACTCCTTGTGACAACAGAGTCATTCATTCGCTGTATCCCGCTGCGGACGCAGAAACATATCATGTACAATGAGGTTGATTGTCCAGACAAAAACGACCAGCTATTATACTTGTGTGGTAGTAATGACCACTGGGAATCTTTCCACCCTGAGCAGCTGGAAGAGAGAGAGAGATGGGGGGTCAACTAGAGCAACCGCGGTCCCCAGGGGCTGCTATTCACACAGCACTGCTAGTGAAGCTCCGGAAATTGTGGAGAGTCTCGCTTCTTTGATACCATATCAAACGATGCTGAAGCTCCTATCCTCTCAGTAATTCAATTCCATCCACCTGCAACGATAGAGAGCGAATGGAAACGACAGAAACGTAATAGACAGTTGCTGAGAAAGGGGTAGGGGAGAAAAAGAAACAAGGTCAAAGAGAGAAAACAGGCTTGTGGAACACACGAAGAACTCCCTGTACTGAACGATATGAAGTTTCATCCATGTAAATAAGTAACATGCTCCAATTTGGTCGTCGATAAAACTGATAAAAATGAAGACGTTTGAAGTGGAAGACATAAAGCTGATATACAGATGACAGGCAAATGATAGCATGTTGATGCAGGCCATATCAATAATACCTACACTATCAATCGGTCTTGGAATTGGAGCTATTTAACGAAGCGGAACCACCTCCAGTTCCATCTCAGCGATCACAGACAACAGTTCTTATGAAAATTCCGCTGATGATATGGAAGTTAGTCCATATGTTCCAGTTGTCTACATCTGCTAAGTCAGAGTTAAATGACTTGGTGTGCGATCTGGAATTAACAAAAGAAAAGGTGAAAGCGCTTTCTTGCAGGTTTCAAAGAATGGAATCTTTTTCATCCAAATAGTATAGTACCCTATTTTCGCCATCATCATATGAAGCATTTAATAGAGGAAAACTAAATAATACAAAGCGCTTTTAGGACACTGAGTTCAAATCTATATTGTGAATAATTTTTTAATATTCCTTAGGACCCTTTCATAACTTCAGGGCCATTCCATCGATATGTCCCGTTACGGGCGTAGAGACATATTATGTGTAATGAGCTTTGTTAGTGCAGACAAGAAAAAACAGCTATTACACTTTCAGTAATAGCTTGGCCTTATGGGTTCGGGGAAATTAAATTATAGTTATTTTCTGCATACATTAAGATCACCTAACATGGTATATATATAACACGACATATTCCGATTACTTTTATTTCATTTTAAGAATCCCCATCGGTGTATCACATTAAATGTATATACACGGTTAGAAGGCATGAAAACATAAAACCTCTTCATAGACTTGTTATAAAC
>NC_142935.1:54448665-54481165 GCF_046866305.1 Octopus bimaculoides
GTAACGAGGGAGAAAACACAGGACTGTGGTGGAAATTTGCCATAGTGCTACGCAGAATCTTCGCTACAAATAGCACTCTTAAGTTTGCGATATCACCCTACATGCTTACATAGGACGACGCATTGCAATAGTGACTGTGACAAACATACTAACTCACAAAGACCAACTCGAAGTGGAGACAATGGTTGAAGAACACAAGCTGTAACAATGACATTGTTCGACCTAGTGTCGTAAATGTCGGTAAAAGAAGTCAGCGATGCGAACAGAGGAGCAGTTACGTGCTGTTACATACCCATTCTCCTTTGCTATCATATGGATTTTCTACGGGGTGCATGCCCTTGCTTACCCCCAACCTCAGTTTCTAGATATGAGTTGTCCTGAGACAAAGGCTTCTACCAGGAGTTTTAAGAAATGTGGTGGAAAACTAGCTCAGGAAGGCAGGGACGCTACTCCCTGAGACCCCTTTCGGAAGCCCGCTACCTATTATTATCATTATTATTATTATTATTATTATTATTATTATTATTGTGTGTGTGTGTGATAATGATGATAATGATGATATATGATAGTGATAATGATGATAGCAGTGTTTTCATGTCCAAAGATCACAAGGAAGAGTGGCATGCCCTCAAGTGGGTAGATTAACCGATCCTTGACGCTGCAGTGTTTTTCTACCTGCCTGCACTTAGTAGTTTTAAAGTGGGAGCTAGTCCACACAATCTGATCCCACTCTTTAGACTTGGAGGTCTGACTACAGTGCCTCAACAGTTTATGATGACTGCGGTGACTAGCAAGCTATAGGTTTTACATTGGCGTGCCCTCTTCCCAGGTGAATTGCCTTACAGGTATAGTGAATTCTACCGACACTGGTGTTGCCAGAGGGGTGTCAAAGCGGGCATCGGACCTCCCGAAGGACTGCACTCCTTGAATTGTTGCCGAGGTTGACTCTCTTAGCATTTTCTTTTTCCGAGGTAATCACAAAGCAATGAGGGTTTGTGCTTGAACTTTCTTCCATAACATGTTAGTTAAAACATAGCTGGGACCCTCACGTATGCTATTAAATGTGACCTGGGAACAATAGTGGTTCCACCCACCTACCTCAAAAAAACGCTGGGATATCCCAACCAGTGTCCTACGAACTGGATGCAGTTTAAAGTTATACCCAGGAGACAACTAGATAGATAGATAGATAGCTAGATAGATAGATAGATAGATAGATAGATAGATAGACAGACAGACAGATAGATAGATAGATAGATAGATAGATAGATAGATAGATAGATAGATAGATAGATAGATTGATTGATTGATTGATTGATTGATTGATTGATAATTTAACGAGGGAATCACTGTCCAATTTGTTGTGTTTTATCGACTCCAACAAGAAGGGTGAAAGTCAAGATTAACTTCAGCGGGAAGTGAAAAATCGAAACAATTACTGCAAGGCATTTAGTACGACGCACTAGCAATTCTGTCAATCTACATTAAAAAATAAAGAAATTTAAAAGCGGTGCCCCAGCATGGCCATAGTCTAATGACTGAAACAAGTGAAAAAAAAGTAATTGTGGAGAAATTAAGAATTGTGGAGAAATTAAGAATTGTGGAGAAATTAAGAATTGTGGAGAAATTAAGAATTGTGGAGAAATTAAGAATTGTGGAGAAATTAAGAATTGTGGAGAAATTAAGAATTGTGGAGAAATTAAGAATTGTGGAGAAATTAAGAATTGTGGAGAAATTAAGAATTGTGGAGAAATTAAGAATTGTGGAGAAATTAAGAATTGTGGAGAAATTAAGAATTGTGGAGAAATTAAGAATTGTGGTCCTCATTCTTAACCAAAGAAGTTCACTTTCTTGAAGCCAATAAACGTCTCTTAGATTGGTTTCAAGACAGAGATGATTCTTAAGGGAGGGCTTGTAGCTCTGGCTTGTCTTCAGCACTGTAACACTGTAAGTGACGAAGTAGAAGTGGACAGGGGATAAAAATCAAGTTATCGCCGTCCCACCATCGTTCATATACTCCACCAGGCACAGGTGTGGTTGTGTTTGCTTCTTAGCCATAGGGTTCCGTATCAGTCCTGCTGCTGTGATATTTTGAGCAAGTTCCGTCTTCTATTGTTCTTCTATTGCTTCGGGCCCACCGCAACCTTGTGAATGGATTTGGCTGAAAGAAGCCGTGGTGTGTGTGCGTGTGGGTGGGTGTGCGTTCGTGCGCGCGCGCGTATGGTGTCTTTCTGTTTGTGTTCTTCCTTCACCTCAGCTTGACAACCGGTGTTAGTTTTTTTACTTCCCCGTAACTAAATATTTCAGCCGAAAGAAACCGATAGAATAAGTACCAGGCTTATAGGAATACTTGCTGGAGTCGATTGGTTCAACTAAAACCATTCAAGACGGTGCCTCTATATGGCTGCAGTCCAATTACTGAAACAAGTAAAAGGGAAAAGACAAACCTCTATAGAATAAAAGAATTGATTTTCAACCGACTGTAAAGTCCAGCTGATAGTTCCTCACTCTTCCCTGTGTTACCCTCGTCATCGTTATTTCAGGAATCGGAAAGTGCCAACGTTATAACTGCAGTGACTTAACAGGAGTGTGTACTGTCTGGGACAGCCATTGATTTTCCCGCTGCGGGCATAACGTTGAAACCGCGGCATTATGATCATGAGCCGAACACATCTAGCCAGTCGGCCACGCGTTTTCCATACATTATAATAGATGTTAATATATACCCTTATATTAACTGAATATTAATATCCTTAAAAAATCAACAACAGGGATAATAATCCCAGCAAAAATAAAAAGAAAAGAAAAAGTAAAACAGTGCGAATAATGATAGAGACTTTTTCAATCCAAAAACAATTTCCGTAATGGAATCTCCTAAATCCACCCCCACCAAGTAAGAAGGGATAGTTTGGGGGAGATTGGGATTAGCAGCCTCGTGCCTCATGGGAAAGGAAAAGAGCGGTTTTGTTGTGTTTTTCTTTTTTTCTTTTTAGCATTTCCGCGTTTCAAATAGTGGTAATTACATTCCTGAAAGAATTCTTTTCAAAACCTCATTTTTTAAAAGTATTTTTACTCCCCAAATGCTGGGTGTAATCTTTTTCTTTCTTATTAGGCATGGGGCCCCTAATCCGAAACCCGACGAAATTTTCGCCCAGTCCCCATAAGTAGTTTGATCGGCATGTTTGACTATGATCGACGATACTATAAAAAGTAGTACCCCGGCATTGCCATATTGTTGCAGTCGAAGAATTAAAAGCAATAAAAGAACAATAGTATAAAAAAATTATCAATTAAGTCTGTGGATGGTAGAATTGATAGAGTAGTCGATGAAGTAGCGAAACTTTTAAGTTCAAATCCCACTGGGGGAAAGATATCTCTTTTACTTGTTTCAGTCATTTGACTGTGGCCATGCTGGAGCACCACCTTGTAGTCGAGCAAATCGACCCCAGGACTTATTCTTTGTAAGCCTAGTAATTATTCTATCGGTCTATTTTGCCGAACCGCTAAGTTACGGGGACGTAAACACACCAGCATCGGTTGTCAAGCGACGTTGGGGAAACAAACACAGACACACAAACATATACACACACATTCATTCATACATATATATATATATACATATATACGACGGTCTGAGAAAACATCGAGGGGAAATCGTCGAATCACCATCCGTGGGTTATCAGAGGATGTGCAGATTAGTTACGGTTCAGTTTATCACTGAAGATTTGGGTATGAGACGCGTCTCTGCCAAGTTTGTGCCAAAATTGCTTTCAGCTGACCAAAAAGACACTCGGGTTTCAATTGTGCAAAATCACCTTGATTGTGTTAAGAACAATGAAAACTTTGTGTAGGCCTGTGAGCAGGTATCGCCAAGCTTTTGGCAAAATGTGATACACATTCTCTGCTCAACTTTCTCTGTCATGGTCAATGCGACGATCACACGCTACACGCCTTCCTTCCAAGCACTGCTGTAAACAGCGGAAGAGGGCTAGAACGTTAAAAGTTAGTGCGCATGCACAACAGAACTGAAAGTAAATCTGTGCCAAGCGACTTCACTCTGCGTGCTTTAACTTCGTTACTATGGCAAAGGCCGGACACTTATTGATCAGTCCATGTACATACATGACAGGCTTTCAGAGTTCCCGTCTGCTAAATCCATTCACAAGGCTTCGGTCGGCCTGCGGCTATAGCAGAACACAATTGCCTAAAATGCTGTGCAGTGGAACAGATCCCGAAATCTCGAGATTGCAAAGCGATTTCCTTAACCACACAGCCACAAATCGTCGTAATCAACTGACTTGGGATATTTCGCCCAGCTTCTTATATGTTCTGAGGTGAAATTCGATAAACATCTCAACGCTCATCCTTTCAGGGAAGAAGAAGAAGAAGAAGAAGAAGAAAAAGAAGAAGAAGAAGAAGAAGAAGAAGAAGAAGAAGAAGAAGAAGACTGGGCAAGGGTGAGGGTGGGGAGTGGGGGGGAGTAGGGATGGGGGTTCGGCTGCAAAAATGCAAAAAATTAGCCTCATTAATAAATAATACATTGTAGTTGATTTCAGTTGATCAAACTCTCCCTAAATAAATGTGAGTGGCCTTGAAACCAATAAGAACAAACATTTCTGCTTTTGTTTTTGGTAGTACCATTCCTTGCTGTTATTACTACTGTTGTTGTTGTTGCTGTTGTTGAAGGTGATGATGATGATGATGATTTCGTAATAACAGTACGTCCGACCGGAAGAGAAAGAGAGAGAGAGAGAGAAAGGGGTGAAGAGCTCCCTTGCTCTCCACGCCTACCCCCACTCCCCGCCGGGTTCTCTCCAGCTCCCTAATATTTCATTTCCCGTCGTAATGTCCCAGCAGAATCAGTTTTGTTGTAGGACTGCTGCAATCCCAACTGGCGAGAGTTCTGTGTGCGCATGTGCGCATATATATATATATATATATATATATATATATATATATATATATATATATATATATATATATATATATATGTGTGTGTGTGTGTGTGTGTATATATATATATATAATACAAATGATATGTGAGCATATGCATATATACATACATATATGTGGATACCTACATCTACATGTATATATAGATGCATATCCGGGTACATATATATATATATATATATATATATATATAATGTATGTATGCATATGTCTGTGCTTGTGGGGGGGGGGGGTGAACATTAAGCGTAGGACCCAATAACCAGCCAGGCTACAAGCCTAACTAACCAGCCAACAAGATGAACCTGCCCAACCCGACAAACATGCCAGCCCGCCAGCCACCAAAAGTTCTCCACCACCACCACCAACACAGCCGCCACCGCCGACTCCATTACCATTACCAGCCCCACCGCCACGTTATTCGCTCGTTCGTTGCCACGACGACCCTAGTTTATCAGATTATTACAGCCCCTTTTTATCAATGAGTGTCATCAACTTGCCAAGTAGGCTTTCTAAGGCATTGCAGCTTCGTTTTTCATTTACAAGAGAGAAGACGAAGAGGAGGAGGAGAAGGAGGAGGAGGAGGTAGCAGAAAACGAGTAGGAGTAAATGAAGGAGTAGGAGTAGGAGTAGGAGCAAAAGGGTGTTCAGAAAGAGAGGTGGGGGAGATGTGGTGCTCGTGGCGGGATCGGTTGTGTGCAGGCTGCTGCTGCTGCTGCTGCTGCTGCTGCTACTGATGCAGATTGCCGCACCCTTTACTCGTTCCCCCCCCCACCTTCTATAAACAACAAAACACAGACAATACTGTATAGACTTTTATTGCTTATATCCTAGACATGGCTAGGCTGTATTCCGGAATATTTCTTTGTTTACCCGCCGATGGAGTGTATGTGTGTGTGTGTGTGTGTGTGTGTGTTTGTGTGTGTGTGTGTGTGTTTCGGTACTTGTCAATTTACTTATGAATTTTTTTTAAAACGCTTATTACGTAAGTTTATATATGTATATGTATAATGGCCGATAACTGAAGAGATGTTGGCGTGGGTTCCCACCCCGGCATCCGAAACTCGGAGTTTTATCATGCCTACCGAATAAGTGTCACATGCTTTTGCAGATATATATATATATATATATATATATATATATATATATATATATATATATATATATATATGATACAAATGACCATATGCATGTATATATACATATATGTACAAACCTACATCTACATGTATATATAGATGCATATCCGGGTGAAGAGAGAGAAAGAGAGAGAGAGAGTCACATGTATATACCTATACGCACACACACACATACACACACACACACACACACACACACACACACACACACACATATGCAAATATTAATATACTGAATGTGCATGAGCGCGCGTTGTTGGCGATCAAACGGTTCACGTTATACGAACACACAAACGTACATACATTACACACACAAACACATATTCATACATATACAAATATGTATATTGTGTGGGTGTCCGTGTGTATTTGCGTGTGTGAGTATATCTGTGTTTATGTATATATATATATATATATATATATGTGTGTGTGTGTGTGTGTGTGTGTGTGTATGTATATATCGAGATAGAAATAGAGATTGGAAGACTTCTATGTGTGTGTGTGTGTGTGCGTGCGTGCGTGCGTGTGTGTGTGTTCGTGCGCATGTGTGTGCGTGTGTGTTTGTGGCTATGTATGCATAAACGACAAACATGAACTTATTCACAGGGCACATTTTAATTTGTCCAATCGATATTTCAATGTGAGTACTCTGAGCAGTAACACACGTACACACACACACACATACACACACACACATGCACACACACACCTATGTGTATGTATAACAATGATATAGCGTCAATGGAGAATCTTAAGAACTAGGTGATGGTCTTTCTGCCGAGTCCATTTTCAGGCGAGTTCACAGAAGAAAAGTTTGATAAGAATCTTCACGGCTCACGGCGATTGAACTTATCGAACTCTGCTTTGAACTCTCTCTCACTCTTTCTCTCTCCACATCTCTTTCTATATGTATAAGTATGGAAATATGCATGTAATACATACATATACACACGTGTATGTGTGCGTCTGTGTGTGTGTGTGTGCGTGTGTGTGTGCGCGCGTGTGTGTGTGTGTGTGCGTGTGTGTGTATGTGTGCGTCTGTGTGTGTGTGTGTGCGTGTGTGTGTGCGCGCGTGTGTGTGTGTGTGTGCGTGTGTGTGTAAATGTACATGTATATATGTATATATACATATACAAATATATATACGCACCTACATACATATATAAACATATATTTGAAGATGTGTATATATATGAACATATAATTTATACAAAAATATATACATGTGTATATATGTATATGTATAATATATATATATGTATTATATATATATACATACATATATATATATATATATATATATATATATATATATATATATATATATATATATAAATGAACATATAATTTATACAAAAATATATACGTGTATATATGTATATGTATCATATATATATATATGCCTTATATATACATATATATATATATATGTATATATATGTATATGTACATATATATATACATATATATATATATATATATATATATATATATATATGTATATATACATATATATATATATTATATATATACATATATATATGCATATATACATATATATACATATATATATGTATATATATACATATATATATATATATATATATATATATATATATATATATATATATATATATATATATATATATATATATATATATGTATAAACAAATAGTAAATGAGTATATGCATATATACGTACAGGTATGTGCATACCGACATCCACCTGTATGTATAGGTGCATATCTGGGTACAGGACATTGCAAACAAAACGTAGACAAGAAAACACACAAGCCACATAGAGAACATTTTCCTTCATCAGCTACCCCCGTTTTAACACCGGCGTTTCGAAGAGCTGGGTAGGACGCATCGTTAAAACGGCTCTTCCCATGGACCGCAAATTAAATTTGTATCCACAAATTAAACCTTGCCATGGAGGAATGTAGTGGCGGACAAAAAACAAGACAGGAAAACAAAAGGAAAAGGCTATACGGCCAGACGGGAAAAATTATGTGTGTATGAACGCTGTGAGGCACGAACTTGAAAGTGGGGACGAAGTAAGTTCGCGTGTTTGCTCGGTGATAGCCAAGGAAGAAAAGGATTATTGACCGGAAGCATGTGACCATGCCGGTGTAAGGAGAAGAGAGAGAGTGGTAGAGGGAGAAACAAAGGGAGGAAGTAAAAGAATAGGTGAGCAACGAGAGGAAGAGAGGAAGTACGAGGGGGTAAAAAGAGATACGTAGTAGTAACAGAGGAAGAACGAGAGGGGTAAAGAGAGATACGTAGTAGTAAACAGAGGAAGAACGAGAGGGGGAAAAATGATAGAGGAAGAGAAAGGGAAAGAGAAATAGAAAGAGATAGAGTAGCGTCGGAAAATATAAAGTTGCGATAACTACTTACAAAATTGGTGACGCTGCGTTATATATAACAGAGAGAACAAGTGTGCAGATTAATTTGTGCATTCATATTGAATAAACGAATAAACGAAAGAATTTAAGAATTTATTTCGTTTTGGGATTTGGTTTGCAAGATTCTTTATGTGAATACCTGTGTTGAACCATATTTTATTGTCTGGTGAGAGTCATTCTCTTTTAATGCCTTATCATTTAACACACTCACCAATTTGATTGCCACTCATTTAGTAATTTTTCTATAATTTTGTAACTCATTCGTTTGTCACATATGGATCTTTTGAAAATATAAGAGAACATACTATAGACCTTCAAAGACTGGTTACATACCGTTATCAATATCGCACACCGCACAAATATGATATCTATATATATATATATTCTCTTAATCTTTTATTCTTTTATTTGTTTCAGTCAAATATAGTTGAAATTCATAGAAAAACAAAAGACGAATACAGGTGTAAGAACAATAAGCAGGTGTGTTAGTTTGACGCTCAGGAAAGTAAAAAGGTCTTTTACGTTTCGAGCCTACGCTCTTCAACGGAAAGGACTAAGAGAAAATAAACAAAGAATGTAAAAGAAACTTGTGAATTTAGACACATACATACATACATACATACATACATACATACATACATACATACATACATACATACATAACTGTTAAAGAAGACGACAAACGTTAAGGCAAGGCAAACATCTCAAGTCATATACATTATCATTATTATTGGAAAAAATTCAAAGTCTTATAGTTCTTTCTGGGATGTCCCAGAGTATGAAATATTCCGTCATCAGAGACATATATGAAAAATAAGGAGGGTATAGATTAATGAATGTATGTATGTATGTATGTATGTATGTATGTATGTATGTATGTATGTATGTATGTGTGTGTGCGTGTATATCTTAGCATATAAATCGTGTTCTGTCAGTCTATTTGTACGCTTATAACTTGAGTATTGTTCATCCGATCGCGCTGAAATTTTAAACATGGATACAGGAGAGAGCGGGGCGTTCCGTAATCTAAAGAGATTTTCAAATTTGTGACTTTCAAAGTGGGAATCCCCATTTTTGTAATCTTTTTGTCCTGTTTGTTCCGCCATTAAAAGAAACGAGTTTGCTCAGACAGCTGGCACATACCATTTTGCTAGCAACAAGGGGGTGGTATTGCAGGATGACAGTCAGCCAAAACAGTCGTTATGCTATCTATCTCTTTTCTTTCCTCTCTCTGTCTCTCTTATGATGTCCCATTCCATTTGAAGTTGTATATATATTGTGTTAATGTTCGTTATTAATCAATTATCCTTATTGGGAAGAAACAGTCAAAAGTAACCATCACATACAATCACCAAACATCTCCACTACTTAACACCGTCCAAGTTAACCCTCTTCACTTTTACAGCTGACATGAAAAATTACGAGGAAAAGGCAACCATTTTAATTAAGCAAAAAAGAGAAAAAAATCGATTGGTATTAAAACGCTTAAAATGTTAGGGCTAATAATCATAACCTTTAGCTACAGTTTCTCATTTAAACTACATGATAAGCAGAATTGTCGGATTAAGACAGTAGGGTGTTTTGAGGGAGATTTGGCAGCTATTTCTAACAGGTCTAGCTACCATATAGAAGTCTCCCTCATTGGCTCATACATATATACATAAAATCGAAATAAAATACTTAAAGCAACAGGTGTGAAATACAAAAACCAAGGTCCATGCAGTGTCATGGACCCCAAAAATTCCAACTTCTTGCCTAATGCGAGCCCAGAGCAATCTCATCTCTTACACTGTTTCAGTATTACGTCCCTATTGTAATGTGAGATAATACTTTCAGTTTGAAACAAGTCTGTCCTATATACAGTCAAATGACTGAAACAAGTAAAAGAGTAAAAGAGTTAAAGGAGATTCCCTATGCATTCCAAAACCGAGTTACAGATTTTGACGTATGGGGGTATCAAAAGATTCAGTACTATTTCGGCTATAAATTAAACTTAATTTCCATTCACATATTTGCATTTCAAAAATTTAACATTCTAATTTTTTCCATAAATCAACGATCGTAAACATTTTATACGATGACGTCATATTTTCTATATGTGTGTGTGTACCTTAAAAGACATCAATCATAACGGCACAAACACCTTCACTCACTTACTCTATCTCTTTTTCTCACTCTCTTTCTCTCACACACACGCTCGCGCACGCACACTCACACATGCATGTCCATTTCATATAGACGTACATACATCTTTCAGTTTCATTCTCTGTTCTTTTCGCTTTCTCTTCTTTCAATTTCTACTCTCTTCAAATAAATTTTTACGGATACAACTGCTTACAAAAATAGGGATTAATGTAGAATTTCTTTCTATGTTCGTTATTTTTTGTTTAAAATATTAAAATAAGATATACCACCAAAGAAAAGACATAATCTCTCCAGAAACAAGTATAAAGCAAAGAGGATTGTAGAAAACCGAAGGCGAGAGTCTGAAGAGAGAAGCGAGATGAGATTTTCTCAAGATCAGCAAATGCATGTTATAGCACTTAATGCTGGATCATTAAATCAATGTTTCAAATGATTAGACAGAGGTCCAATAGAACAGCTCTCAGAAACAGATTACGTACAAATTCATTCTTCACAACTCTTGAAGAAGTTTTCAGATATGATCCATCCTATTTTTATGAAAATAATAACTCTGTCCAAATTGATGTGCTAAACACAAATTGTCGTTTCTGTAGAGCTTTAGAATTTTTAAATGAAACAAATGGTATGTGCTGCTCAGGCGGTCAGGTAACATTGCCAGCACTATCAGCTACGTCTCAACCTCATTTGGATCTTCTAGAAGGCACTTCTATCCAGTCAAAGGATTTTCTGAACAATATCAGAAAATACAACTCTGCACTTCAAATGACATCGTTTGGTGCATCTAAGAAGATAGATAAACATGAATTGACGCCAACGTCAAAGTTCAAGGTCAATTTTCAAGGTTAAGTCTATCACCACATTCGTTCAAAAAGTGACTTTTATGCAATATATTTCATACATCTCTCATTCTATCTCTATATCAGTGTCAAGAACCCCAAACTTCGGGAATTGCTATTTTGTTGCTGTTTTTACTTAAGTGTATTTTGTTTTATTTATTTATTTATTTATTTATTTTGTTAGTTAGTTAGTTAGTTAGTTAGTTAGTTAGTTAGTTAGTTTAGTTAGTTTAGTTAATTATTTTCAGTTAGTTAGTTCTTTAGTTAGTTAGTTAAGCTTGTTAGTTAATTAGTTAATCAGTTTGTTAAGTAGTTAGTTTAGTTAGTTGATTAGTTTAGTTAGTTAATTATCTTACTTTAGTTAGTTAATTATCTTAGTTTAGTTAATTGATTGTTTCAGTTTGTTAGTCAATTATTGTAGTTAGCTTAGTTAGTTATTTTAGTTAGTATAGTTAGTTAGTTCTTTAGTTTAGTTTAGTTTAGCTTGTTAGTTAATTAGTTAGTTTAGTTAGTTAATTATTCTAGTTAGTTTAGTTTGTTAAGTATCTTAGTTAATTTTCTTAGTTTAGTTACTTAATTAATTATTTTAATTAGTTAGTTAATTAGTTAATAATTTTAGTTAGTATAGTTAATTAGTTCTTTAGCTTAGTTTAGTTTGTTAGTTTTGCTTGTTAGTTCGTTAGTTAGTTCGTTTGTTAAGTAGTTAGTTTAGTTAGTTAATTAGTTTAGTTAGTAGGTTCGTTGGTGACTTAGTTGGTTCCTTAGTTTATTTATTTATTTATTTATTTATTTATTTATTTATTTATTCGCAGTCGCGAGTGCAGGGGAAAGCAGAATTAGTGCAGCATAGGACGAAATACTCTGCTTATATTTGGTTACATCCATTTACATTTTGAGTTCAGAATTCCCTGATAAAGCTAGTACCAGTCAACAACTGGGATCGATTTGAAAGACAATTCCGTCCCAAAGAAATTTGCTGCCCTCGAGCTTCAAATTTCTTGTGCAACGTAATCTATACTTTTATGCTGTTAACCTTGAAAAGCCTGAGTGTGTTCTGAAGATACACGAAACTCACAAATGCATTTTTTTTTTTGTTGAACACCTGATAGTGTTTGTGACTGTTCAAGAAATGTTTCTTTTTTAACCATTTAAATTAAATTTCATGGTTATTCCAGTAATGCTGTTTACAATCTATCAAAAATAGAATTGATATTTTCTGCAGGTCACGTTGCCTCATTAAACTTGACATATCTAAACAAAGAATAGTTTCAAATATGGCATTTCTCAACAAAAGATAAACTAGTGTAGACTGAGATCTCCGTTGACAGTCTCCTGACATTAAATAAAGTACTTGTTAAGGTTATCTCTACAGATTTTCTATAGAAATTATAACCAGCTATAATTTCTATAGAAAATCTGTTGAGATAAGCTTAACAAGTGATGCTATAGCACTGCTAACACAGTAGAACACAGTATTGACTTACGAAAACGTTTAATATATTTTGTAGTATATTATGGTTGCATAATGAAATACGGTGTGCCTACAAATCATTAATTAAATAAAGTGTTTAACACTTACGGTATGCAAATTAATAATCCCAGTCTTGTGTAGCTGCTGGAATTGTTGAGTATATAAACAGATTGGTTGCTTCTGATTCTAGTATTGATCAAATCGATGTAGACACTATTGATGAGAATCCAACAAGGTTTGAAAATCGAGCATTTTTTAATTTTTATTTTTTTTATTTTATTTTTTTTTTCAATTTACGGAGGAAATTTGCCCTGTTTGTTTATCTACTACGTAGGTTACATATAAATCTGCTTTCCGCTGTTATGGGTAATGAAATTTTGAGTGGATGTATCTAATTTCCGTAGTAAAAGGATTAAGAGTGAGCAAGCTTCGCCACTACGCTAGGTTTTACACTCAGTTTTTGCCCTTCCTAAAAGCACTGGAATCACAAGAGAAAGATTCTGAGAAGACATCAACACAGAGTTAGTGGAATCAATTTGCGAATATCTTACCACAGTACCAGAGCACTTCCTTTTGTTGTTGACACTCCGTCGCTTACGACGTCGAGGGTTCCAGTTGATCCAATCAACGGAACAGCCTGCTCGTGAAATTAACGTGCAAGTGGCTGAGCATTCCACAGACACGTGTACCCTTAACGTAGTTCTCGGGGATATTCAGCGTGACACAGTGTGACAAGGCTGACCCTTTGAATTACAGGCACAACAGAAACAGGAAGTAAGAGTGAGAGAAAGTTGTGAAAGAGTACAGCAGGGTTCGCCAACATCCCCTGCCGGAGCCTCGTGGAACTTTAGGTGTTTTCGCTCAATAAACACTCACAACGCCCGGTCTGGGAATCGAAACCGCGATCCTATGACCGGGAGTCCGCTGCCCTAACCACTGGGCCATTGCGCCTCCACAGAGAGCACTTCCTACACTTTCACTAAAGATGTTTCCGCGTCAGTGAATGAGCTTTATTACGACCTGATCTCTTTACATGCTCGGAATATCAGCCAAATCTCCAGCAAAACAAAGTCGACACTGACTCTATTTGAAACTAAACCCACGTACCCGAGACGACACTAAACAAAATACCATTTAATTTTTAGCCAAACAGTCTGCAACACTCTACGAACCTTAATATGAAGAAGAGTAAAATCCAGATATCCAAATAATCTAGCGATCCTCTACTGGAATTAAAAGAGTTTAACTAGAATTAAATAAGTTCAGATTTTAGTATGGTACCAGTACAGAGCTACGTCTGAATATGTAAACAGATCCACATGTGTATGTATGTATGTATGTATGTATGTATGTATGTATGAGTGGAGGCGCAATGGCCCAGTGGTTAGGGCAGCGGACTCGCGGTTTCGATTCCCAGACCGGGCGTTGTGAGTGCTTATTGAGCGAAAACACCTAAAGCTCCACGAGGCTCCGTCAGGGGATGGTGGCAAACCCTGCTGTACTCTTTCACCACAACGTTCTCTCACTCTTACTTCTTGTTCCTGGTGTGCCTGTAATTCAAAGGGTCAGCCTTGTCACACTGTGTCACGCTGAATATCCTCGAGAACTACGTTAAGGGTACACATGTCTGTGGAGTGCTCAGTCACTTGCACGCTAATTTCACGAGCAGGTTGTTCCGTTGATCGGATCAACTGGAACCCTTGATGTCGTAAGCGACGGAGTGCCATCAACAATGTATGTATGTATGTATGTATGTATGTATGTATGTATGTATGTATGTATGTAGTTTAGCTGTCACATGAGGGTTATGGCGGTCGGTTCGGCAGTCTGTAATGGGAATCGAAATAACTGGTTTCATTATCATATGACAATTCATCGGGGGCCGCTTGCCTAATTTTACAGAAATGCTAAATACGTAGAAATAAGATTGATTATATTTATTTATGAGTTCATCTGCGATGGGGATGGCTTACCCTAATATTTAGGGCGCTTGCTCTTCGTCTAACACACAAATATATATATATATATAACGTGAGAGAGTTAGGGGTTGGGGGTACAACCCACTAAGGGATAGTATCTATCCAGTATACTGCTGGGAGGGTACCCAATTATTGCTACACTAGTGCTATACTAGGTGCAATCAATGGGAGCGGGTAAAAGTGGAGGTTATATATTCACGACAGGCTTCTTTCAGTTTTCGTCTACCAAATCCACTCACAAGGTTTTGGTCAGCCCGAGCAGAAGACTGTTGCCTAAGTTGCCACGCAGTGGGACTGAATCCGGAACCACGTGTCTGGGATGCAAGCTTCTTTCCACACAGCCACGACTGTATATTTTTTCCTATTATTTTTATAATTTGTATATATTTATTTTATTGTAAATTCAAAACAACACCACGGAGGAATCGACGTAAGCTTAAATGATAAACCGTGATAAGTGAAACGAATAGGTGGAACCGCGATATAGCGTGGGATTATTTCGTGGGTATTTTCTAATTTTATCTTTGTAACTTGATCTTTAAACTGCTGTGTCGTCGGAGTATTAGTTTACATGTGTGTGAGTGTGTGTGTGTGTGTGTGTGTGTGTGTATGTGTGTGTGTGTGTGTGTGTGAGAGAGAGAGAGAGACAGACAGAGACAGAGACAGAGGGAGTGACTGTGTGTGTGAGTACGTATAGGTGTGGGTGTGAGTTTATGAGAGATATCTGTATACCCCCATCTCTCTCTTTCTCTCTCTTCCTCTCCTTTCCTTCTCTCCATCTTTCTCTCCCCCCCCCTCTCTCTCTGTATGAATGTATGTGTGCGTGTGTGTATGCATTTATGTATGTGTAAAGGAAAAAAAAATGTCGGAACGGCGCATACAATAGCAGCTCTGTCTTATGTGAAGTGGAGAATTTGTAACTACACATGGCGATTATGATGATGATGATGATGATGATGATGATGATGATGATGATGATGATGATGGTATGGTGGTAATTGTGATGATGATGATAATTAAGATGACGACGACGATGACAACAACGACCACGAAAATCTGGCGGCGGCGGCGGCGGTGGTGATGTTGGTACTTCTGCTGATGATGATAACGGCGCTAAATATCTTCGAGATTCGGTACTTTAGTTCTTGACACTTGTAGTAAATAATTATCGTTATAATAGATATGATAATAAGTAATACTTCTACTTGCCTTCTTTCCTTCTTCCTCTTTTTCTTTCTAAGTAGCTCTTTTCCTGTATTCGGAAACTCGTTTTATTATTTTTTTTCAAATATTTTTCATCATTTTTTCCTTTGTTTTTCTTTTTTTCTTTTTTTTTTTGGGGGGGGGGGGGGGAAGGAAAACAAGAGTGTATAGCATGATTCTGCGTGTACGTGCGTGTGTGTGTATGTATGTCTGTGTGTATACGTGCTTGTTTATATGCATGTGTGTATGCGCGAGTGTGTGTCGTCTGTCGACATACAAGACATTTCTGATCTCGTCTGCATTGCCTACTTCGCCGCCAGTCATTCTCTCTCCTTCTCTCTCCCTCTCTCTCTCAACTCACTCTCTAGCTCTCATACTCTCTCTCTCCCTTTGCCCACCCCCTCTCTCTCTCTCTCTTTGTCTCAAACGTCATCTCCAGTCCACTTGGCAACATTTCCGTTTCTCAAACAAAGCACGTGTTTATCCGTGCCACGATTGAACCTACTTAGTGGCAGATATTTTTGTAATCGCATCTTCATTTTTCCTATTTTTTTGGTTCTTTTTCTTGTTGCATGCTTTTGTATTTATTTTTCTTTTAGTGATTTTGGAGGGGTTTTTTTTTTGCCCCCGCTCATTTTTTTTCCATGGCGAAGAAGGCAACGAAGACGACGCCTGTGATGATGATGATGAGGAGGAGGAGGCGGAGGAAGACGACGACGACGACGACGACGACGATGATGATGATGATGGAAGTGCGACAAAAAGAAATGTCAACTTCTTAAGTAAAAGTGATACTTCAGAATTCCTCATTCCATTAATAAGGCCAGAAATTGGTTAGTGTGGTGTCATATTAGTGGTGAGGTAGCAGCGATGGGGGTAGCCTAATCATGGGAGCGATGATTTGGTGGTGCTGCGTCTTGATAGCCTGTGAGGTGGTAGCGTCGGGTCCTTTTAGTAGTCATATCGTGGTGTAGCGTCTTATTTTTGATGAAGTGGTGATATAGTGTCTAGTGAGGTAGTTGTTTAGTACCTTGTTAAGGGTGAAGGTCCTCAACCCAAGATCAGGATGAAGTGACCTTATACAGGCACCATGGCTCCAAACAGGTTCAGCCACCTTACTCTGATACTTCTACCACACCAAACTAGCAAAAGCTCGAGAAGGCAATTATCATTGGATGTGTCGGATTTGAGTATTGAACATGGCATATATATTAGCCTATACTCAAAAGGGTGAGTGTCGTGGACTTGAGCAATATTCAACGATCACTGGAGATTTTGCCGAAAATCAGGGTTTTTATAACTACTCATACACGAATCATAGAACCGTAACCCCGTGAAAGATTTCTTCAACGAAGTTCCTAATTCGTATATGGGCAGTAATTTTTAACCAATGAGAAATCAATAATTTCTCATGTTCGGGCAAACGAACTTACGTTCTCTCTCCGTCTCTTATGAGTTTGCTACAGATGTACCATATTGTTGATCCATTTCGTGTTTGCAATGATCGTGATCGTAAAGTCGATTAAAGTGCAATGCACAGGGCCGCTCACTTTGTCAAGTGTCCGGCAGCCCATCCCATTACGCTTTTATAATCTTACTGCAACAGCAACTTCAGTCTTGAGAAACAAGAAGATCATGAGGAATTTATGATTTGGGCTAGCTGGAGTTTCAGCCCAATCAAGTCCAAATTTCTTGTGCTGAAAAAGAGCAAGGTCGGTAGGAAGTTGTTGGCATACAGATACCATCCGATGCTGAGAATTCAGTGAGAACCAAGTAAGGGTGTTTGATATCAGTCCGAAGGACACAGCATCCATTCGTGTGTCCAACCAAGCACTTGAAGATTGGCTATCTACTGCGGACAGGTCAGACGAAGCCGGCAAATTTAAGGTCAGGATTTACAAACATAGAAGGCTTCCACGGATTCTTTCGGGGACGAATGCTATTTCGCGGTTCTACCATCTTCAGTAGAGGACTTTGAAGGAGAGTCAGCAAGTCCTTACGGAAATGGCTTGAAATTTTCGTACCCTGAGAACCGACTTTAGTTGTGGGTAGAATAACGAGTTGAGGATCTCCCTTACCAGTCTGAAATAAGAATTTTTGTAACTCGTAGTGGGAAGGTGCTACAATGCAAATATTTCTGCGACCTCCTGATCTCTTAAGCTGGTAATGAGATCACGATGGCAAGGACTGCTGGGTCTGCAGATACGTGGAGAAGCAGCGTGTCATTTGACTGCGGCCATGATGAAGCACAGCCTTGAAGAGTTTTAGTCAAATAAATCGACACCAGGACATAATTTTGAAGCCTAGAACTTATTCTATCGGTCTCGTGTGCCGAACGACTAAGTCATGTAAACACATCAACACCGGTTGTCAAGCGGTAATGGTGGACACAGACACAATGACACACACAAAAATACACACAAATACACACACGCATACACACATACACGCACACACAATATTAATTTTATATATACACATTAGCAAATCGCTAAACCATCCATTAATTTGGTTGACGGAAGCATATATACTAACGGAGATGCAAGTCGAAGAAAGCCGAGATCGAACAGGCTTAACTGATGAGGCAATAAAAATTGCTGAAACTGATGTCAGCATTAAGAATTCTCTGCATTGGCGAAATAATGCAACCTGCTGTTTATACTAATTTGTGTGTGTGTGTGTGTGTGTGTGTGTGTGTGTGTGTGTGTGTGTGTGTGTGTGTGTCTACATGTATATAACATTGATATAAACAGGAGAATTATAATTGTCAATAAATGTGATTAGGGTGTTAGAAACACCTACATTGCTAGAAATAAGAGCTAAAATGCTTTAATGCTGTAGTCAACGCACATAAATGTAAACATATACACTAACAGGGACCCTAATCGTCCGAAAAATGCCGATCGAGAATTCCTAATACTGACGTCAGTTTTGGCAATTTCCGTTGCATCATCAGCTAAGACTGGCTAAGTTCAGCTCTTTTCGGATTTGCTTCTTTATTAGTATATATGTTTTAGTCATCCAAATTAATGGATGGTTTAACGATTTGCTAATGTGTATACATAAAATTAATTTAAACAGCAGTTTACAACGTTTCAAAGAAAAAAGTATGTTTTTGTGTTTGTGTGTGTGAGTGTGTGTGTGTACATATATATTATATGTATGCATATTACACACGCACACGTAGAATACTCACAGACATGTTCTCAGGATTAATTTTCGCTGATACATCAGATATATCTCGCCTTATCAGAAAATACCTAATCTTAATTGATGCTGATGAATTACTAGCGAAGCAGAGGAAAACGCCGTAAAGTTTAAAAGTTCGTTTAAACGCATTCACATTTATAGCAAATTTGTGAGAGAAGACAACGAGAGTTCGTTGAATTGCAAATGGTATGACAATTACGGAACAAAGAGCTAGATGCAATCGTTCGATTTTGATAGTATCTTTATGAAACTCAAATTGGTGTTTGCGAAGATAAAATCCTTAATGTTGTTCGTATTAAATACTTAAGCTGTAATTAAGGCATTATTTAATCATTACTTAATCTTCAATTTGTGCCAACATTGTATTATATATTTTCTTTTACACTTTTTTGACATGTGTTTATAATTTTAATCAAATGGCTATTCATATTCAGAGGAGTATACAGTTGTTGTTGGCAATCCGTCGCTTACGACGTCGAGGGTTCCAGTTGATCCGATCAACGGAACAGCCTGCTCATGAAATTAACGTGCAACTGGCTGAGCACACCACAGACACGCGTACCCTTAACGTAGTTCTCGGGGATATTCAGCGTGACACAGTGTGACAAGGCTGCCCCTTTGAAAATACAGGTACAACAGAAACAGGAAGTAAGAGTGAGAGAAGGTTGTGGTGAAATAGTACAGCAGGGTCCGCCACCATCCCCTGCCGGAGCCTCGTGGAGCTTTTAGGTGTTTTTGCTCAATAAACACTCACAATGCCCAGGTCTGGGAATCGAAACCGCGATCCTATGACCATGAGCCGCTGCCCTAACCACTGGGCCATTGCGCCTCCACGTGTACGAACGTACGTACGTACATACATACATACATGCATGCATGCATGCATACATACATACATACATACATACATACATACATACATACATACATACGTACGTACGTACGTACATACATACATGCATACATACATACATACGTACGAGAGTGTACTGAAACGTTCCTGGCTTTAAGTCTATCGTGAAAGACCTAGCTGGAGACCCAACCTTCCGAGTGCTTTTACAGGGCTTAGAAAAACTGAAGGACTGCTGAAATAATTGTGTGAAACTGAGACGAGTAATATGTTGAATAAAATCATAATTAACTGATCCTCATGTATTTTCTTTTACCCAAAGTCAAGAACTTTTAAGCACTTTCGCACATACATACATAGATACATACATATACATTTATATGTGTGTATGTATGTTTGTATGTATATGTGTATATATGTGTGTATATCTATCTATCTATCTATATATATATGGGAGAATATACAAATAATAACAACAGACGAGGACAGGTGGTGTAAATAACAAAAGTATATATTAGTATGACGCTCGGGAATACGGAAAGTCTTTGACGTTTCGAGCTACGCTCTTCAACAGAAAGAATACGGAGACAAGGAGAAAAACACGGAGAAAAAAAATTGAATAGTGTTCAGTCAACGGTCAATCATAATAATGGCCGATCATAACAATGACTGACCGGAAGTTAGAAATTCTTATTTCAGGAGAGCTAAGAAAGGGGGAGATAACAAACGGTGATCGGGAACGAGGGGCTGTGTGTGGGAGGTAGAATGCTGGTGTTCTTGACGTATGTAGTGTGAAAATGGGGAAGGGAGAAAGGGAGTTAGTAGTTGGTCAGTTGTAGTGTGTGCGTGGTGTGATGCGAGGGTATTGGTGTGATGTGATGTGAGGGTGTTGGGAGGTGGGGAAGGCATGGGTGGAGTGTGGGTTAGGCTTAGGGTCGGGTAGAGGTAGGGGTCTGTGGGTAGGGGTGGGTGGTGGGTGTAAGGAATTGGATGGGGTGGAGTGGGAAGGTAGAGTAGGAGTGTGTTGGGGTGTGGTGGGATGAGCTTATGAGAGGGTGTTGACGAGGAGGGAGAAGGGGAAGGTGGATGTAAGAGAGGGGGAAAATGGGTATGGGAGGGGAGAGGAAGAGAGGAGAGAGGGTGGGTATAAGAGAGGGAAGGTGGATTAAGAGAGGGGGAAGGTGGGTATGGGGGGAGAAAGGGAGGAAGACAAAGAGAGTGAGAGAGAGGGGAAGAGAGTGAGAGAGTAAGGGTGAGAGAGTAAGAGAGTAAGAGAGTAAGGGTGAGAGAGTAAGAGAGTAAGAGTGTAGAGAGTAAGAGTGAGAGAGTTGGGGTACGAGAGAAGAGAGTGAGAGAGAGTAAGAGAGAGGAGAGAAAGAGTAGGGGTGAAGAGAAGTGGGAGTGGAGAGAAGTATGAAGAGAGGTGAAGAGACGTACAAAGAAGTAGGAATCGGAGCAGGAGGTGGGGGAGGGGAGAGATGGGTGGTAGGAGGGAGGGTGGGGGAGAGAGACAGGAGGAGGGGGTTAGATGAAGAGTGGAGGGGAGTTGAGCCCATGTGGCGCAAAGGAGCAAAGATAGAAGATTAATCCCTGTTCACGGCGCAAACGGGAGTCCGGATGGCCCCTGTGCATGGACAATCCAAACACAGACAGGTGTTGCCGCAAGGAGTGGCCGGCAGAACGGAAGTGGCGTGACACCGGGGTGTCATTGCCGACGTTGATGTCTCGGAGGTGTTCCGCGAATCGGTCGGCCAGGCGGCGCCCCGTTTGTCCGATGTACAGGGATTGGCAGAGAGAGCAGGAGAGGCAATATATGATGTTGGTAGACGTGCAGGTGAAGGAGTCGGTGATGCGATAGGGTCGGTGATGGGTGCTGGTGAGGAGGGTGGTATTGGAGAGGTAAGGGCAAGTGCGGCAGCGTGGGCGGGAGCAGGGGAACGAGCCAGGTTGGGAGGTTGGGTTGGGGAAGAAGCTGTGGACCAAGAGGTCCCGTAGGTTGTGGGCTCGTTTGAAGGAGGGGAGGGGTCGATTAGGGAAGATGTGGGAGGTGGAGGGGTCGGACTGGAGGCGCCGAAAAGCTCGGAGAATGGAGCGTTGGAGGGGTAGGGTGGTGGGATGGTAGGTAAGGGGAAAAGGGAGGCGGGAAACGGCAGGGCGGGTTCGGGGGGAGAGAGCAGATGCACGGTCCACAGAACGTGCTCTGGCAAGGGCGGTGTGGATGGTGGTGGGTGGATATCCACGCAGGCTAAAGTGGTGAGCCATGAGTTGAGACTGAGTCTCAAAGTCATGGCTGTCGCTACAAAGTCTGCGTAGACGGAGGAATTGGGAATAGGGGATAGAAAGTTTTGTGTGTTTAGGGTGAGAGGAGGAGAAGTTGAGATAGGAGTGTGAGTCTGTGTGTTTGTAGTGGATGGAGGTGCTAAGGGCGGAGTGGAGAATGCTGACCGAAATGTCGAGAAAGGGGACAGAGGTGTCAGAGACAGTACAGGAGAAGTGGAGGGCAGGATGGAAAGACTGAACGAAAGAGAGGAACGAGTCAAGATGTTCGCGGGAGAGTGAGGTGGCACCGATACAGTCGTCGATATACCGACCGTATAGTTCGGGAGTGGGACCAGTGAAACTGGAGAATATTTGGGCCTCAACATAACCAACGAAGAGGTTCGCGTAGTTGGGGCCCATTCTCGTCCCCATGGCCACTCCCGAGAACTGCTGGTAGATATCTCCCGCGAACGAGAAGCAGTTGAGAGGTAGGACAAGTTCGGCCAGACGAATGAGTGTGGAGGTGTCGGGTTGTGGGTTGAGGCGTTGGTCTAGAAAAAACTTCAGGGCACGCAGCCCCTCGTCGTGGGGGATCACTGTATAGAGGCTCTGGATGTCTAGAGTGAAGAGAAGCTTAGAAGGGCCGGGAGGGAAAGAGAAAGAGTTGAATAGACGAAGCGCGTGGTTAGTGTCATGAATGTGGGAAGGGAGAGAAGCCACTAGGGGGGCGAGGACACGGTCTAGGTATTTTGAGATAAGCTCGGTGGGGCAGTTGCAGGCGGAGACGATGGGGCGGCCAGGGTTGTTCGGTTTATGGATCTTGGGGAGGAAGTAAATGGTGGGGGTGCGTGGGGTGCGAACAATAAGGTTGGAGGCGGTGGCGGGGAGACGGGAGGAGAGGATGAGGTCATGGATAGTGGAGGACACAGTCTGTTGGTAGCTGGGCGTGGGGTCGGAGGGCAGAGGGCGGTAGAATGAGGTATCTCGAAGTTGACGGAGAGCTTCGGCCTCGTAGAGGTCCGCGCGCCATACTACCACGGCTCCACCCTTATCAGCCGGTTTTATGATGATGTCCGTGCGGCGTCGGAGGGATCGAAGGGCCGAGAGTTCGGCTGGGGAGATGTTGAGTCGAGATGGACGCCTGGAAAAGTTAAACCGGCCCACAGCGCGTTGGCAGGCGCCCGCGAAAAGATCAACTGCCTGGAACTGGCCAGGAGCAGGCGTCCACTGGGATGGTCGTCGGCCCAGGTCAGTGAAGCAGTCCTCGCTGGGTGCGGGTGGTGTGTTATGGAAAAGCGCACCCAACCTAACGCGGCGCACAAAGCTGTGGACATCAGCACGGGTTTGAAATTCCTTGCAGGATGGAGTGAGTGGGATGAAGCGCAGACCCCTATTGAGGACGGAGCGCTTCGCCTCAGAGAGAGGAAGATCTGGGGGAATGGTAACGACAGGCTGAAGTGGAGAAGGGGTGGGTGGAATAGAAGTAGGAGGGGATGAAGTAGGGTTAGGAGGGGCGGTCGGGATGGTGGAGGGCTGGGAGGGAGGGGGTGGAGTGTGTGTGGGAGAGGCAGGGTGGTTGGGTGTGGGTGGGGAATGCACATCAGGGAGGGAGAAGGGTGGTGGAGGGGTTGGGGTAGTGGCATCGGGTGTAGAGGAACGGAGGAGTGAGTGAAGTTTGCGGAGCTTAGTGTCGGTAAGAAATGCATGAAAGAGATGATTAAGTTGAATGATAAAGCGCAATGTATTGTGAGCATGGGAGGGTGACAGAGAGGAGAAAAATATGGAAAAGGCTGGAGGAAGAAGGCGGTCGATAGTGTGGATTTTAGAGAGATTAGAGCGAATGGTGGCCCGCATAAGGCGGTAGGATGTGGTGCGGAGTATGGGTAGAATGGTGGTAGAAGAGTGGAGAGTGGGGTGGAAATGGAGGCGGAAACCCTTAGGGATGAGGCGGTGATGTAAGCAGCGACTGAGAAACGTAATATGACTAGAGAAACGAGTCTTCTTGAATATGAGTAAGGAGAGTCGTATAGTAGGTTGAAAGTATAGAGAGGGAAGTGTGCGGAGGTATAGTTTTAGGCGGTTGTGGAGAGTGAGTTGGAAAGATTTGTAGTCAGGCATGATGGAACGAGAGAGAAAAGAAAATTAGACGTGGGAAGGAGAATTACAAAAGGTGTGGTGGAAAAAAACAAGCGTGATGAGAAAATTGGACGTGGAAAAAAGGAAAAAAAAGAAAAAAAGGGAAAAAAACTGGAAAAAAAAACTTTTTTAACAGGTGTGGGGGAAAAAAATAAAGGCATGAGGAGAAAAAACGAAAAAGGGGTTGTGAGAAGAAAATATATGCGAGGTGGGAGAAAAAAACAAAGCAAAAAGGAAGATGGGACAATAGGGAGAAAAATGGGGTGACAGAGAGAGAAGAAACGAGAGGAGAAAAGAAAGGGAGGGAGAAGAATACAAAGTAATAGGTGCAGATTAGAGAAGACAGATTAGGAACATCCAGAGTACGAAGAGACGGTAGGTGAAGGAAAGTAAGGTAAAAAAGGATGATAAAGGAGGTTTACAAAAGTGGAAAAGTTCAAAAGTTTTTTAGACGTCGTGGTATATTGAAGCGATTTCCAATCAGAAGATGGGTCCAGTGTAATCCGTGGGTAGAAGAGGTGCAGCCGGAGGGTATAAAGTTCAGAATCAAACAGTCCAGATCCAGAAGGAAAGAAGGTAGAATCCAAAAGTTGGTAGTGTGTGATGAGAGGAGACAGGATTAGCTGGTGCGACCACGTGAGAGTGTATTATATGTGGGAGAATATACAAATAATAACAACAGACGAGGACAGGTGGTGTAAATAACAAAAGTATATATTAGTATGACGCTCGGGAATGCGGAAAGTCTTTGACGTTTCGAGCTACGCTCTTCAACAGAAAGAATACGGAGACAAGGAGAAAAACACGGAGAAAAAAAATTGAATAGTGTTCAGTCAACGGTCAATCATAATAATGGCCGATCATAACAATGACTGACCGGAAGTTAGAAATTCTTATTTCAGGAGAGCTAAGAAAGGGGGAGATAACAAACGGTGATCGGGAACGAGGGGCTGTGTGTGGGAGGTAGAATGCTGGTGATCTTGACGTATGTAGTGTGAAAATGGGGAAGGGAGAAAGGGAGTTAGTAGTTGGTCAGTTGTAGTGTGTGCGTGGTGTGATGCGAGGGTATTGGTGTGATGTGATGTGAGGGTGTTGGGAGGTGGGGAAGGCATGGGTGGAGTGTGGGTTAAGCTTAGGGTCGGGTAGAGGTAGGGGTCTGTGGGTAGGGGTGGGTGGTGGGTGTAAGGAATTGGATGGGGTGGAGTGGGAAGGTAGAGTAGGAGTGTGTTGGGGTGTGGTGGGATGAGCTTATGAGAGGGTGTTGACGAGGAGGGAGAAGGGGAAGGTGGATGTAAGAGAGGGGGAAGATGGGTATGGGAGGGGAGAGGAAGAGAGGAGAGAGGGTGGGTATATATATATATAATAATCTTCTGTGTGCGCGCGCGTGTGTGTGTGTGTGTGTATGTGTGTGTATGTGTGTGTGTGTGTGTGCGTGTGTGTGTGTGCGTGCGTGTGTGTTTCCTCCATGTACGTTCAAACCGCTGGCTCATTGTGTACCAAATTTGGCATGAAGGTTTTCCATTACTCGGGGAAGGTTCTAGGCTGGAGTGTCAAATTTTGAACCTTGTCCATATAGAGGACTATAGCGCCCTTCCCCCTGTACGACCCTTCCGATTTTTTTTTTCAGGAGTTTCACTTTTCATAACGCTATAGTTTCACTTTTATTGTTTCACTTTTATTGTTTCACTTTTATTGTTTCACTTTTATTGTTTCACTTTTATTCTTACTGTCTGTCTGTGTGTGTGTGTGTTTTCTCTATGCACGACCAAGCAGCTGAATCAATCTGTACCAAATTTAGCTGCTGGAAATTACGTCCGTTTTGTTTTTTCGCTTTAAAGTTAAACCATTCAGAAACGCTTTTTAATTGCGATAATGAAACAAGAGGTTTGAAGACAAGAAACAGTAAGGTTTCTAAATAACGAAAGGTCTTCATATGGACACACGCTTATACACTGTAGGATATCTTTCAATTTATACAATAAACTTTATAAATTTTAAAGTTCAATATTCCCGTGACATAAGTTAGAGATATCGACATGAGTTATTCAAATAATTGTTTGTGGAATGGACCTAATAGAATTAGTTTGAGTACATTCGATATTTCATATTTAAATCCGATGTGACTATTTCTACTTGGATATTGGTCGGACCTCAGCTTCGAAATCGAATCTACAATTTCCTCCTAGCCATACGGCTTATTGTTCTACACGGCCAAACTGCTGGATCATTCTGTACCAAATTTGACATAAAGGAGACAGTGAAAACATTGTATATTTAGAAGTTCTACAAAATTAAACAGTGACTGATTTCAAGATTTTTTTAAATAACTTTGTTTATACACATCTCATCTGATAGAAATTTTCTGAAAATGTCTTTTTTATCAGAATAAATGTATCCTTTAACATTCTTTAAACCTCCGAGCAACGCCGGGTACTTAATGAAGAAATGTTATATATATATATACATATATATAAATCCCCAAAAGGGAAAAAGAACGTAACGGACGACAATAAAAACATACGGACAGATGGACGATACAATGACGAACAAGAAAATCAGCACGAAACATTCGTGAGTTTCTATTCATCAGTCTTGGATACGAAACGTCGTAACAAAATCAGTTCCGGCTATAATTAATTTCTACAGAAAATCCGTAAAGATGACCTTAACACATCAAACCTTGCAGGGGTGTAAGGTCATCATTCCCCTTAATTTAGAAGATAGGATTGAGCCAACTGAGCCTTATTCGCCTAAGGCATCCACCATAAATCTGAAAGTGCACAAGCTGGATTTGGCAAGTAATACTTCGATTAGGTTAGTTTGCCTCTGAAAATCTGACGTAAAAAAATTTTTTTTAAATTAAAATTAAAGAATAATTGACGATAAAACTCCACATATTCAAAATCCTCTTGAACGTTTGGAATGACTGATTGTCACAATAAGTTCAAGTAAAGGGAATCAGTCACAGTTCCTTCAATAAAGAATAGTTCAATAAATTCATTTGATGATAAACCGCACCATACAGAAACTCCTGGTAAATTAAACATGAAGTTGCACTGTAATTTGCAAATTCTCAGATCCCCAGGAAGTACACATTTATGACGCTTAATTGAGCTAATTAGTTTAACTATAGACTCATCTCTCTAAATACGCTTTGGTGGAAAGTGAGCGTCTTCTACACATATTACCGAATACCACTCCTCGGTTCAGATCATCTTCATTGAGTGTATGAACCATTGTAGGAATGTAACTTTTCCAATGACAGCGCTTCAAAAATGCGATGGCTGGTTGATTTCGAAATTCCTTTCTCATGACTTGCTTACTGCACAGATATACTTGAACTCTGGCAATATGTTTCTGGTAGCATTTCTTGTTTTGTGGGGATCATCGACGTTCGTGGATTTCTGGAACGTTTCTTATGGATATTCTGAACATTTCTAGCTGCTTCAAATTTATCTCTAATTGGAGTGATTGTAAGCCACATGTGTAGATCTATTTGGAACTGCCTGCTAAACTCTCTGAGCTCTTTTAGACTGCGTTTTCAAACTGCCAGAAGCACTTTAAGGGAAAGGGAGATTCTTTTATTTAAGGCTTAGTGTGATTCCTTCATTATCTCCAATGGGGTAAACCCAAATCGAAGTGAAAATTGAGTTATTTGCTGTTGAAATGTCCTTGCATTTTTGAGACAACCTGTAACAGATATACATTACATAATACATACATACACATACAACACACACACACATACATAGAAGCATATAAACATTACATGTATACATACATACATACATACATAAC
Organism: Octopus bimaculoides; assembly: GCF_046866305.1. Taxonomy (NCBI): domain Eukaryota; kingdom Metazoa; phylum Mollusca; class Cephalopoda; order Octopoda; family Octopodidae; genus Octopus; species Octopus bimaculoides. The sequence continues at coordinate 54,477,050 of NC_142935.1, forward strand.
ATACATACATGCATGCATGCATACACATATGCACAAACGCATACATACACTTTGTAGTAGGTGGTGGAGGATGCAGTGATGTTACCTGCTAAAGACATGTATTCTATGCAGAGACCAACATTCATTTTCTCCTGTTTTTATATTCTATTGAACAGAAGTTAAATATCTTTCTTGAAAACCTACTTCGGGCTTCTTTAAGAGTCATTTATAATACAAACAGTTATTTCTATTCGCCGTGAATCCCACGCTCGTAATTGCATTGCGCTAAATAAATCACTATTGTACTGACATCTGCAGATAATTTCATCCCAGTGTATTTACATCAGAATCCAATACATCGGTCGGTAAATATTTTTCGTCAATGAATTTATCGTCATACTTTTTATCCGCAGAGTTAATGCCTCGTTTCCCGGCCTTTCCGCTAAGATCAAAGTACAGCAGAGTATATACATCGTTGAACATCTTTAAAGGGTTTTATTTGAAGAGTAGTAAATACGTCACATTTCATTAACAATGCAAAAGAAATTCAAAGACAACAATTTCCAACCTACGCTCTTGAATTTTTTTCTTTTTAGAAATGACGGAAAAGGGACAGCCAAGAATTGAAGCAATAATCAAGTAGTTTATCGCCATTGCAAAAAAAAAAAAAAAAAAATCAAACGGCTTATCGCCATTGCAAATTTGCACATTGTAAAAAAGAAACCAGAAGACAGTGCAGCTAGACTTCAATGCATCATCAATAAATATCAAATTCGTGAAGTTCTGGATTATTTAAGAAGCATTGCTCATAATTTGTCTTTTTTTAGAATGTCCTTTCCTTCATCAAACTGAAAAATCATGTCTTTTTTACGCCATTGTTTATTTTCTTCTATTTTGTGACTCCATTTTAAAAGTAAATTTACTTCGTATTTTTTTTTTTTACATTTTTTTACTTTTGTTTTTTACTTCTTTCAGTCATTGGACTGCGGCCATGCACTGCCTTGAAGGGTTTTAGTCAAAGAGATCAATCTCTCAGTATTAAGTCTGGAACTTACTCTTTTGGCTCTTTTGCTGAACTGTTAAGTTACGAGGATGTAAGCAAACCAACACCGCTTGTCAAGGCACAAAGACACTCACACTCACAAATAAATATGATATAATGTAATATATACACACACACATACATAAATGCATACATACATATATGTGTACATATGTATATATATACATATATATATATATATATATATATATATATATATATATATATATATATATATATATATATATATACATACACACACACATATCTGTACCTATCTATCTACACACACACGCGCGCACACACACACACACATGACAGGCTTCCACATTGTTTCTGTCCACCAAATTCAGTCACAATGTATTGGTCTGCCCGAGTCTCTTTTAGAAGACACAAACAAAGAGTGCCGTGTAGTGGGATTGAGCCAGAAGCCACAATGCTGCAAAGTGAGATCTTTTAACCAACAGCCATAACTGCATAATAAATTTGATTAATGTTAATCTTAATAATTTATCTTTAGCTTTGATTTTCTTTCAATTTTGAAAATGAATGAAATATGACGTGAAACATGACTCCAAACAAAAACTTTTAAGATTGCTTAGTGATACATTGTATTTGGACTGCGGATTAAAAAGCATGACAGCATTATATTTGGCATATTATATAATGTAATGTAATATATCTGTTTTACTGTTTTACTTGTTTCAGTCATTTGACTGTGGCCATGCTGGAGCACCGCCTTTAGTCGAGCTAATCGACCCCAGGACTTATTCTTTGTAAGCCTAGTACTTATTCCATAGGTCTCTTTTACCGAACCGCTAAGTTACGGGGACGTAAACACACCAGCATCGGTTGTCAAGCGATGTTGGGGTGACAAACACAGACACACAAACATACACACACATATATATACATACACATATATACGACGGGCTTCTTTCAGTTTCCGTCTACCAAATCCACTCACAAGGCTTTGGTCGGCCCGAGGCTATAGTAGAAGACACATACTCAAGGTGTCACGCAGTGGGACTGAACCCGGGAACTATGTGGTTGGTAAGCAAGCTACTTACCACACAGCCACTCCTGCGCCTACATATATATAACAGAATAGACACACACACACATCACTGTATACACTTCTAGAAATCCATTACAGCTGATCTTTACAATCTGTTTCGCAGCGGACATTAGGTAATCGGACCATTATCTAGTAACTGTGATCCTCAGAGACGACAGGTATGAAAGAAATGACAATTTTTTTCTCACTCCTACTTCTCTCTCCATCCCCATTTCTCTCTTTGTCTCTGGATGTGTCTGTGTGTCATTTATTTTTTATTGGTGTCTGTACTGACGGATTTTATTCAAACAACTCGACCATAGTACTTATTTTCTTCTAATTTACGACTATTGTATAAAACCAACACTGATTATCAAACGGTGGAAAAGACAAAGGCACACACATATACCTGCGTACCACAGGCTTCCGTTCAATTTATGTCCATCAAATTCACTCACAAGGCATTGACCTGCCAGCGGCTACGGTAGAAGATACATGCTGAAGATGCCACGCAGTGGGACTGAACCCAAACCACATGATTGCAAAGCAAGCTTTTTAACCAAACACCTTATCTGTGACTATAATCCAGGTTTATTTATATCTAAGATGGTAAAGTGTGATCTTGTGGAGGCGCGTGGCTTAGTGGTTAGGGTGTCAGCATCATGATCGTAGGATTGTGGTTTCGATTCCTGGACTGGGCGACGCGTTGTGTTCTTGAGCAAAACACTTCATTTCACGTTGCTCCAGTCCACTCAGCTGGCAAAAATGAGTAACGCTACGATGGACTAGCGTCCCGTCCAGCTGGGGAACACATACGCCACAGAAACCGTGAAACCGGGCCCATGATCCTGGCTAGGCTTTAAAAGTGCGCATTTATTTTTATTTTTTTAAAGTGTGATCTTAGAGAAATTTGGCTGCTATTTCTACATTTTGCCTCGCAGTGACCCTATTTTTTCCATTGTGTGTATTAGTATCGATATAGAACTAGTAGGTTCTAGAAGGAATTGACTACCGTTGGGAGTTCAATCTGCTTTGTCAGGGTCGTAGCCCGAGGAAGAGACGCTTTTATGGGGTCAGCGCTTCTAGGTCGTCTGCATATGTCTGTATTGGCTTTGTGGCCCCGTGACGAAAGAAGAGGGACGTCGGACAACCCAAAGGCTGCTTCGAGTGGCGCACAAATCTATTTAGGCACATCACTGGTCTTGGTTTTAAAATGTTGTGTGAATGCTGATAGCTGGGAGCGAACTGTCAGCACCTACACATCCGACTCATCTTCGCATCTGTATTAAAAATAATTCTGTTACAGAAAAGAATAGGGGAAAAAAAAACGGGAGAAATAAAGGAAAAACTAATTGTTGTCGTGAAGGGAAAAGGAAAGAAAAATAAATAAATTAGTAATAATAAAAATAATAATAATAATAATAATAATAATAATAATAATAATAATAATAATAATAATAATAATAATAATAATAATAATAATAATAATAATAATAATAATAATAATAATAATAATAATAATAATAATAATAATAATAATAATAATAATAATAAGAAGAAGAAGAAGAAGAAGAAGAAGAAGAAGAAGAAGAAGAAGAAGAAGAAGAAGAAGAAGAAGAACAACAACAACAACAACAACAACAGCAACAATAATAATAATAATAATAATAATAACAGCAACAACGACAACAACAACTGTAAATAAATAAACAAATCAATGAATAAATAAACCCATAAAATATTCTGCTTGTGTGACAGCAATAAGTTGGTCATTAATTAATCATGAGTTGACCATTAGTGGGGAAAGTGCTGGTCGGTGGTAGTAGTGATGGCGGCGGCGGCGGCGGCGGCGGCGGCAGCGTTGTTTTTATTGGCTGTGGTGGTGGTGGTGAGTGAGTGGGGGGGGGGGGCGATCAGTTCATGTTTCAAAGATGAAGAATGTTTCAAAACCAGTGAAATGGTAAGCACGTTTCTTTCTGTGCTGCAAATACTTTGGACTTGTCACTCTTTCTAGTGTTCTTTGATTTCCCATAGGTCT
>NC_142935.1:54483665-54503665 GCF_046866305.1 Octopus bimaculoides
GTGTGCTCGTATGCATCTGTGTACATGCGTATGTTTGTGTGCATGCCTATACACATCTATGTATATATGTATATATGTATGTATGTGAGTATGCACGTATGTACTTATGGATGTACGTGAGTAATAGGGTAAGTGTGTAGACGTGTTTGTGTGTGTATGTGTGTGTGTGCATATGTATGTACATTTGAATGTATGTTTATGTACTGATATGTGCGTCAGTTCAAGTTGTATACATGACAGTTACTTTGTTGAAGGTTGTATATACGCACATATATACATATGCATATACACATATGTAAACACGCACACACATATATGTGTGGAATTCCTTTCCATACATACATGTTGAGATGCATAATACATACATATATGTTATTATATATAACCGTATGAGCGTATATAGTTTGATATGTGTGTGCGTGTGTGTAGATGTATGTGTGTGTGCACATGTGTGTATGTGTTGTGCGTTGTGTATGTGACTATGAGTGTGTGCATGCATGGGCGTATGAGTATGTGTAGATATGAATGGATGTTTTCACAGCGATAATGCTCTTGTCAGTACATGAGTCGTTCCAGTTAGCACGATTTTTTGCACTTCCTGTAGGGATGGTAAGCCTGGTATCATTTTCAAATAGGTTTCAGTACCTTTTTTTTAATCATTCCTAGAGATCCTACAATCACTGGTATGGTAGTCGCCTTGAGATGCCACATTTTTTCAATTTCTATTAGCAAGTCTTTATATTTACTGATCTTGTCAAATTCTTTCGCCGCTATATTATGATCAAAGGGAATACTCATGTCAATTAATAAACACGTCTTCTTTGTCTGATCTTTTATAATAATATCCGGTTTATTAGCTTTTATAGTTTTGTCGGTATGTACGGGGAAGTCCCAGAGAATTGACACATTTTCTCCCTCAGTTACAGCTTCAGGACGGTGTTTATACCATTTGTCAGCGGTTTTGATTTTATAATGCCGACATATTGTCCAGTGTAAATACTGGCCGACTCTGTCATGTCTTGCTTTATATTCAACAGGTGCTAAGACTCTACACCCTGAGATTAGGTGGTCTATAGTTTCAATCACATCGTTACAAAATCGGCATTTTGGGTCAGCTCCATTTTTTATCACATTGGCTTGGTAGTTCCGGGTTAATAAGCTTTGGTCTTGAGCAGCCAATATGAAACCTTCACTCTCTGCTTTTAGCCCTGAACTTCGTAACCACTGATGCGTGCGTTTCTGGTCGACATCAGCTTGTTTGCTACGAGCCACATACTTGCCATGCAGAGGTTTCTGTTCCCATCTGCTAGCTAATTTTTCATGCGCTTTTGTCTTTGCAATTCATTTTATTTTCTTTGCAGTTGGCGCATTTCCTTCAACCTGATCAAGCTGGTGGGTATCTAAGAGTTCGGTAGCGAATTTTTTGCTCTCTTTCAGAATAGAGTGAAGTTTTTTCGGTCTTTCATGTTTTTCAACAAGTTTCAGCATCCAATCGTTGGTTGTTTCAAGGTATTTGGCCAGTCCGATTGTGGTGGTTTTGTACGTAAGTTCAAGCTGGATCAAGCCTCGATCTCCCTGAGCTCTGGGAAGGTAAAGACGAACCACGTCTGCTTTGGATGATGCATCTTATTACAAGTCAGTAGCTTGCGGATTTTTCTATCAATTTTGACTATTTCACTGGTATTCCAGTTAAGAACATTGAAGCTATAAAGAACAACTGGGACTGCTAAGGAATTTATGGCTAACACCTTATTGTATGCATTCAGCTCAAACTTCAGAACTGCTCGAACTCTTCATTCCTTCCTAACCTTCTCTTTCATGCTTGCATGCTGGATACCAGAGCCTTCATTTATTCCTAGGTATTTATAGGTTTGTTCCTGCTTAAGTTCTTTTATTACTGTTTCGACATCTAATTCTATTGAACTTGACTTTACTAGTTTCCCTTTCTTAAAAGTGGCTTTGGCACACTTTTCAAGGCCGAACTCCATCCCGATATCATCACTGAATGCTTTCACAGTATGTAGTAGTCCTTGAAGCTCTTCATCATCTTTGCCATATAGCTTTAAATCATCCATATAAAATAGATGGCTTATTTTCTTGTTGTCAATTTTGTAGCCATACCTTGTTCTATTCAGTTCACGTGAGTGGTATTAGTGCTATGAAGAAAATTAGTGGTGGAAGCGAGTCACCCTGGAAAATGCCACAGTTTATGCTAATATTGTTTGAGTGCAATACTCCAGTAGAATGATATAATTGCAGCTTCGTGTTCCATAGTGACATATTATACTTTAAAAAATCTGAAATCACAGGAGTAATTTTGAAAATGTCCAGCGATTTCAGAATCCACGAATGTGGTATGCTGTCAAAGGCCTTTTTATAATCAATCCATGAAGAGCTGAGATTTCTGCGCTTGTTATGGCAGTTCTCAAGGATCATGCGATTAATTAAGAGCTGATCTTTGCATCCGTATGAGTCTCGTCTGCATCCTTTTTGTTCAGTGGGAAAGAGGTTATTCTCTTCCAAAAGCGTATATGTTTTCTCCACTAGAATAGATGTCAAAATCTTATAGGTAGTAGACAAATATGTTATAGGCCGGTAGTTTTTTGGGTCTTTGGTTTCGTTATTTTTCGGGAGGAGGTAAGTAATACCATTTGCCATCCAATGGGGAGTTCTTTCTGGGTCTTTCATAATACTATTAAATAGTATTACTAACATTTTGTGTGCGGACGAGAGTGATGAGAGCCAGAAATTTGGTACTCTATCAGTACCAGGGGATTTCCACTTATGAGCCTTCGTTAGTGCCCTCCTTAGGTCGGTGATTGAGATGTCTTCCCATACCTGTTCTTGTAGATTTTTGTAGGCATCTTGGGTGCGTTTGATCCAGTCTGCATTTTCATTGTATGGTTTCTCATCACTCCAGATCCCTTTCCAAAAATGTTCAACTTCTTCCATTAGGGGTGGATTTTCAATGGTTATTTTTTCTTTCCCTATTTCCCTGTAAAATGATTTGGCATTGGATTTGAACATCTTATTTTGCCTGTAGAATCTGATTCTTTTCTCAAATCTGCGTATTCTCTGAGCCTTCGCTTGAACTTTCTGTTTCAGTGTTTCATTCGCTGACATTAGTTCTTCTCTTGTTGAGAGTCCATATTTTCTCATGATCTTCCTGTTTTTTTTTATTATTATTATTATTATTATTATCATTATTATTATTATATTATTATTATCATCATCATCATCTTCATTATTATTATTATTATTATTATTATTATTATTATTATTATTATTATTATTATCTTTTTTTATTTTTTTTTTAGCATCATCATAATTTTTTTTTTTTGTAAGCCTGTCACTTATTCCGTCGGTCTATTCTGCCAAATCGCTAGTGTACGGTGGACATGAACAAACCAACACCAGCTGTCAAGCGTTGTTCTTTGACAAACGCCAACACAAAGACACACATTCGCACATACATACATAGATACATACATACATGCATGCACACATACATACATACATACATACATACATACATATATGGGTGTAAGTGCGCGTATGTTTGTATGTATATGTATGTATGTATGTATGTATGTATGTAATTAGGTAGGTAGGGAGGGAGGAAGGTGTGTGTGTGTGTATACATATGTAACTACACATTATCACAAGGTATTATCACAAGTCGGTCCAAGATATAATGCAAGACACTTGCCTAAGATGGCAGCAAAGCAAGCTTCTTTGCCAAGCAGCCATTCTAATACACACACACACACACACACACACACACACACACACACACACACACACACACACACACACACGTATATTATTATATTTATAAGAATATGGATTCAAAAATCAAATAAAGCTCACAGAAAAATCCCTGCTTGGTGCGTGGCTAACGAGAAAAACCGTGGTTAGGGACATGTTTTCAATGTCATTTTCAGAATCCAGGAATGATGGAAAGTGTGTATTAAAAACTGACCAGATAAGCGAAGGATAGAGTGAGAGTAGTTCTTTACTCCATTAGTTCACTGCTGTTCCTTAATCCAGGGGTTTTCAAACTTTTTGACTTGCGGACCCCTTTATATTTCAGGCTTTACCTTAGGGACCCCTTTATAAAAGCTTATGAAATTTATACATAAATATTTGCTTAAAATAACATATTTTTACATTTGTTTATTTAACAGTATTTAGCAAATAGGTTTATTGTCAATTAAAAGATTTCGATTAAAAACCATATATAAAATCAAATTACCCATAAAAAGTATTTGTTGTTCACGGACCCCCTGTCTTGTCCTTGCGGACCCCCTGTGGTCCGCGGACCACAGTTTGAAAACCATTGCCTTAATCTATGTTAGTTACATAAGCGCAACGTCATCCGTCACACATCTATCTATCTATCTATCTATCTATCTATCTATCTATCTATCTATCTATCTATCTATCTATCTATCTGTCTGTCTGTCTGTCTGTCTGTCTGTCTGTCTATCTATCTATCTATCTATCTATCTATCTATATACATATATAAATTAAATAAAATGTGTTTATTATTAGCATAATGACCCTTCCAAAATAAGTGTGATACATCATAACAAAAAATGTTGTACAAGCCACAGGTTCTGTATTTTCATGAAGTTTTAGATTTTAATGTTTTTTTTATCTTTTATGTTTTTTTTTTATCTGTTACTTGTTTCAGTCATTAGACTGCGGCTATTCTGGAGCACCACCTTGAAGGGTTTCTTCTAACAGATATACTCCAGTATCTATTTTAAAGCCTGATACTTATTCCGTGGGTTACTTTTGGCATATTGCTACGTGACAGGACGCAAACAAACCAATACCGGTTGTCAAGCCATGGTGGGGGAAAAACACGCACGCGTGCACACGCACACACACATATACATACATATATTTATGACGGGCTTCCACACAGTTTTCATCAACCAAATTCACTCACAAGGAATTGGTTGGTCGGCCCAGGACTATCTATAGTAGACTACACTTTCCCAAAGTGCCACGCAGTAGCACCGAATCGCAAACCCGTATGATTGCAAAGCGACGTTTTTTAACCATACTGTGGAGAGAAAATCGTTTTTTTTTAAATAATTTTTTTAATGATGACTAATTGAAGCGTGTAAATATTACTTAAGAACAAAACAACATTGTTTATTAAAAATACATATATCAAAATTCAATATATTGATCTCTTGCATTGAATATTGATATCGAACTGAATGTAGTTCATTAAACATTTATATGATTTATATAGATACATATTTAATATTCTAATGTCAGCCAAGTACTGGGATGGGAAGCGATATGATCGAGTGTTCGCTCTCATTCACCCTCCCCAATCAACGCTACCCACCTCACATAATGTGTGATTTTATACCCAAGTTAGAAATCAATATTTTTGTCTTGATACTTATAAATACTATTTGGTTTCTCTAATCGTTTAAGTGAACATGTCAATAATAATGATTTCAAATTTTAACACAAGGTCAGTAATTTTAAAAAAGGGATAAGTCGATTACATAGACCCCAGCTTTTAGCTGGTACTTATTTCATCGATCCAGAAAGAATTCGAACTCAGAACACCAGGACGGACAAAATGCCGCTAAGCATTTTATCCGGCGTGCTAACGATTCTGCCAGCTCGCCGCCTCAATAATCCTTTCTACTATAAGCACAAGGTCGACCCTAGTATGCAACTGGTACTTAATTTATCGACCCCGAAAAGATGAAAGGTGAAGTCAACCTCAGCGGAATTTGAACTCAGAACGTATCGACGGGTGAAATAGTGCCAAGCATTTCATCCAGCGTGCTAACGATTCGGCTAGCTCACCGCCTTTGGCCGCCTCATTAATAAAAATAATAGCTTCAAATTTTGGCACAAGGCCAGCAATTTCGAGGAATTACTGAGGTCGATTACAACAACCCCAGTGTTTTACTGGTACTTATTTTAACGAGCTCTGAAGGATGAAAGTCGACCTCGGTGATATTTGAACTCAGAACGTAAAGACAGACGAAATGTAGCTTTGCCTGGGCATGGAATGATGACCTGCTGAAATTACGAAAGCTATACGAGTTTTATTAGAGCTCCATTGGTTGCGCGTAACAAAACTACAAGATAAATTGTGGAAGATGTAACGATAATGTATGAACTTTTATTTTCTCAACACCAAAAGGATGAAAGGCAAACTCGAACTCGGCGAAATTTGAACTCGGATTAAATGCCACTAACAGTTCTACAGGCTCGCTGCCTTAACAACTGTGACTAATAATAAAGATGTGCTCCATTCTCTGTCTTCTTGTATTGTTTTTGTTTGTTGGCACTCCGTCGCTTACGACGTCGAGGGTTCCAGTTGATACGATCAACGGAACAGCCTGCTCGTGAAATTAACGTGCAAGTGGCTGAGCACTCCACAGACACGTGTACCCTTAACGTAGTCCTCGGAGATATTCAGCGTGACACAGTGTGACAAGGCTGACCCTTTGAATTACAGGCACAACAGAAACAGGAAGTAAGAGTGAAAGTTGTGGTGAAAGAGTACAGCAGGGTTCGCCACCATCCCCTGTCGGAGCCTCGTGGAGCTTTAGGTGTTTTTGCTCAATAAACACTCACAACGCGCGGTCTGGGAATCGAAACCGCGATCCTATGACCGCGCGTCCGCTGCCCTAACCATTGGGCCACTGCGCCTCCACTCTCTTGTATTGTACACAAGCACGAAAGGGCGCGCGCGCACACAAACACACACACACACACACACACACACACACACACACACACACACACACACATACATACACACAGACACGGTTGCCTGTTCACATCAAAAGACACCGTAAAGAAATCTTCAAATATATTGTTTAGAGATATAACTTTGTACTCGGACATCGTTACCTTTGTAATTTAAATGGTTTTACTCCCTCCGCCCTAGCAATTAATGAATTAAAGAAGTTAAATGCCATTTTTAGAGGGGCCGCTTTTTATACAAACTCCATGGGTCAGCATACTTTACCTTGATTCGGCCCCGCAAACAAAGAAAACATTGCAAAGAATATAATTAGGGTCAGCGTAAATTAACCTTCGTCTCTGTATCTTTTGCTGATAGAAAACACACAAACACCTGCTTCTCCTTCTCTTTCCCTGTCTGTCTGTCTCTCTCTCTCTCTCTCTCACACACACACACACACACAAACACACATAAACTCACACGTACACAATCACATTAGTATCATACGTATGTGTGTGAGTGTGCGTGTGTGTGTGTATGTGCATGCTTACATGTATGTATGTATGTATGTATGTATAGGCGCAAGAGTGGTTTTGTGGTAAGTAGCTTTGTTACCAACCACATGGTTCCGGGTTCATTCCCACTGCCGACCAAAGCCTTATGAATGGCTGTGGTACACGGAAACTGAAAGAAGTCTGTCATATATATATATATATATATATATATATATATATATATATATATATATATATATACGACTCTATTATTCTTTCTATTCTTTCATTCTTTCCTTCTTTCTATCAGCTCTTTCACACTTACTTCGTTCATTCCACACTTCGTTCTTTCGTTCCCCCTCTCTCACATTTCCTTGCCTTCTCTTCATGCTCACTTTCCGTCCTCTTTCACTTCACTGTGTCCCTTTCATTTTTTTCTCGCTTCTCCTTAATTCTTCTATCCCTCTGCCTCTCTCGCTCTCTCTCTTCTCTCCCCCACGTGACCGGCGTTCGGCCAAGCGTGACTTTTCTTTCTTGGTTTGACTACCATCCGTAGAACATCTATATTCCTTCCTGTGCCTGTCAAATCTAATGTCCCTGCCGTTAGGCTTTACTTCCACACACACCAGCTTAATTCAATTTGTCCTTAGTCGAAAGACACCTGTTGATATGTCCTATTATTTGCATTTGTATTTGCGTAACATTTCTCCGTTTGTCTACCGTCCTTGTTTTCGTATACATTCGTTGCTTTCTTCCAAGGAATCTAATGCTCTTAGCTTAATTTTTCCTTGGGGCAAGCCAGATTGGAGCAATCTCGAGTATAACCAGCCAAAATTGCAAAGATAATCTGGAACTCGACTGAGGAAAGAAAACTCCGAATGACTCGTCCTTCTTTTCTTTGTATCGTCTGTCGGGATGTTTTGTTGTCCTTTTTTTGCATCACCTGTCTGGATATTTTGCGTTCTTCTCCCATTTTTGTATTTTATATATATATATATATATATATATATATATAAGAAAAGACAAACAGGAAAATATCATTCCATTTATAGTGACACAAAATCCATGCCACCAGAACATCTTTAATATCGCCAAAGCGAACTTACCGATCCTTGCACAAAGTAAGGAATTGAGAAATATCATTACAGATCAATATATAACTCTCAGTAAGAGACAACCTAAAAACTTGAAAAAACTATTAACAAAGGCAAGGTTTGACCTCAGCAACAAAAATCAAACATTCACTGTATCCAAATGCAATGATAGCCGATGCGGCACATGCCGATCAATCCATACCGGCCCATATATGAACACAAAAACAGGGAAAATATTCACCAATGCGAACATGAACTGCAAAAGTAGAAATCTAATCTACTGCATCAAATGCCCTAATTGTGAAGAATTGTACGTTGGCCAGACAGGTTATGCACTATCGGAACGCTCACGGGTACATCGACAACAGATTAAAAACCCAGAAGTCCGCCAAATACCACTGAGTAACCATCTAGCAACATGTGGTCATCAAACTTTTATTATATTTCCATTCCATAAACTTTACAACCGGAATGAAATTGAAAGAAAATGCAAAGAAAAGGACTTTATTAAGAAATTCAAACCCACTCTTAACAAACAATGATTAAATCCATCTTACTTGGGGTTTAAAAATTTTATCCCTGTAACCAAAACACAAAAAATCTCTCAGATATCATCATTTCTATAAATAGATTTGGCATCATTTCTAAGAACAGCCAAACACCTACTGGGGTTTTAAAATCTTATCCCTACAACCCACACAAAACAATAAATTAAAATATCATCATTTCTAAAAATAGATTTGACATCAATTCTAAAAATAGCCAAACACCTACTGCTGCCGTCCAAAGGAATTGGTATAAAAGACAGAAAACCAGCCAACTTATTACAGTCTGTTAAAGTCTGTCATACCGGCCATGACGAAGGGAAATAGCCCTGAAACTCGAGTCGCCTTTATATATTTATATTTATATATTTGATCCTTTATATTGAACACTCAATATTTCATCTACATTCAATACTTTCTTTCATGGTGCCATCCATTTTTATTTTATTTTATTTTATATTGTATATTGTATATTATATTATATATTGTATATTCCATATTCTATACCCCACATTAGTTCTGCAGGAATATAAATAAAACATAAAAAACAGACAGTGTTGGAACTCTTTTAAACAAAATAATATATTCCTCTATACACAATCATACAAAAAAAATACCTTTTTTGTATTTATTTTTACTCGCATATATATATATATATATATATATATATATATGTGTGTGTGTGTGTGTGTGTGTGTGTGTGTGTGTGTGTGTGTGTGTGTGTGTGTGTGTGTGTGTGTGTGTGTGTGTGTGTGTGTGAGTAAAAATAAATACAAAAAAAGGGGTTTTGTATGATTGTGTATAGAGGAATATATTATTTTGTTTAAAAGAGTTCCAACACTGTCTGTTTTTTATGTTTTATTTATATTCCTGCAAAACCAATGTGGGATATAGAATATGGAATATACAATATATAATATAAAATAAAAATGGATGGTACAATGAAATAAAGTATTGAATGTCTTATTGAATATATGGAATATGTCTTATTGAATAGATGAAATATTGAGTGTTCAATATAAAGGATTAAATATATAAAGGCGAATACGTATTTTCTATACCTTGTGGTATTTCATCATGGCCGGTATGACAGACTTTAACAGTCTGTCATACCGGCCATGATGAAATACCACAAGGTATAGAAAATACGTATTCCCCTTTATATATTTAATCCTTTAACAGTCTGTCATACCGGCCATGATGAAATACCACAAGGTATAGAAAATACGTATTCGCCTTTATATATTTAATCCTTTATATTGAACACTCAATATTTCATCTATTCAATAAGACATTCAATACTTTATTTCATTGTACCATCCATTTTTATTTTATATTATATATTGTACATTCCATATTCTATATCCCACATTGGTTTTGCAGGAATATAAATAAAACATAAAAAACAGACAGTGTTGGAACTCTTTTAAACAAAATAATATATATATATATATATATATATATATATATATATATATATATATATATATATATATATATATATATATATATATATATATATATATATATATATATATATATTTCATTCTCTCTCTGTTTATTTTCCCTTGTTCCTTTCGGCTGCGTCAAACCAATAGACTTGCTTGTTCTTCACACATCTGTCTTCGTCTTTTGTTTTTCTATAAATTTCAACCATAAATGTACATGTATGTATGTATGTATGTATGTATGTATGTATGTGTGTATGTATGTGTGCGTGTCTTTGTATCTGTGTTTTTGTCCCCCATCACCACTTGACGACTGGTGGTGGTGTTTACATACCCGTACCTTAACGGTTCAGTAAAAGAGATTGATAGAATAAGTCCTGGGCTTTAAAACAAAAATTAGTCCTGGGGCCGATTTGCTCGACTAAAACCCGTCAAAGTGGTGCTCCTGTATGGCCGAAGTCAAATGACTGACAAGTAAAATAATAAATGCCGAACAGAGTCCGCCGTCTCGTCGCCTTTAGACAGTTCACACACGAATTCATTTATTGTAATGCTTCTGATCTTGTTCTTCCGATCTTGTTCTTCCTCTGTGACCGAGGAAGGCAGATAATGTGGTCGTACCATTTTGGCTGCGGTCAACTAAAATATACAAGGACTTGTTGTTTAAGGCAAAATACTACAAATCCACGCATTTTTTGTTTGTTTGTTTCTTGTTGTTTTGAGGATGGGATGAATAGACTTCTCTTTATTTCAAATACCTTAGTTACAGAATGGGGTTAAATTAAACACAGTAGAGGTAGCGAAAGGAGAGACGTGAGACGATTTCGTCTGGCGGACCAGCTAGTCTAGAGGAGTAGAGGACGTTGTAGTAACAAAAGAATAAGAAGAGAAAGAGAGAAGACAGTTTATTCAGTGAAGTAGTACAATTTCGGAAAATGTAAAAATAGAAATCCAAAAAAAGGAAAAAAAAAAAAAAATAATAAATACGGAACAATAAGTAGAGGGAAGCGAAAACTTGAACAAGCGCCAGCACTTAACTTCGTTTCTTATTCACTCCGGAAGGTTGGGAAGTATATGTCGATCTCAGCGGAATTTGAACTTAAAAATCAAAAGCGACGTCAGAGAAATTCGACAAGGCATTCAGCTTAACTTTCGATTGTGAACGTTGTAAGACAAAAGATAAAATGCTAAAAGGATTGTTTGTTGTTCTGCGCCAATTCAGTCCTGGACATGTAGAAACTTCAATCATCAAAAACATCCCAACCAAGAACATATATATATATATATATATATATATATATATATATATATATATATATATATATATATATATATATATATATATATATATATATATATATATATATATATATATATATATATATATATATATATATATATATATATATATATATATATATATATATATATATATATATATATATATATATATATATATATATATATATATATATATATATATATATATATATATATATATATATATATATATATATATATATATATATATATATATATATATATATATATATATATATATATATATATATATATATATATATATATATATATATATATATATATATATATATATATATATATATATATATATATATATATATATATATATATATATATATATATATATATATATATATATATATATATATATATATATATATATATATATATATATATATATATATATATATATATATATATATATATATATATATATATATATATATATATATATATATATATATATATATATATATATATATATATATATATATATATATATATATATATATATATATATATATATATATATATATATATATATATATATATATATATATATATATATATATATATATATATATATATATATATATATATATATATATATATATATATATATATATATATATATATATATATATATATATATATATATATATATATATATATATATATATATATATATATATATATATATATATATATATATATATATATATATATATATATATATATATATATATATATATAGTTTTAGGGGAAAGAACCAAGGTTCATGAACTCATCGATGGAAATCCACTGTCAGATATAGAAAAATTAATTAGTAAAAGCACAATAAATAAGTATAATATAGTACAAAGTAAATATCATAAGATAAAGATATATTTAATACTGTGAAACTTAATTTAATTTTAATTTTTACCTGTAATTACCTGTAATTTTGAATTTTTAACCCTATTATTATTATTATTATTATTATTATGATATATATATATATATATATATATAGTTAAAACACACACACCTCATGAGTTAAAATGAAACTCGTATGTGTCTGTGTGCGTGTGTGCGATTGTGCATGTGTGTGTGTCAGTTTGTGTGTAAGTGTATGCATGTGTGTGAGTGCGTGTGCGTGTGCGTGTGTGTGCGCGTGTGCGTATGTGTACGACGAACTTTAATTTTACTCACAAGTTGTTGGTCAACCGTGGGCCATAGCTACAACAGCAAAAACCTGCACAAGAACCCACGCGATGGTATTAAATAAACACCGGATCCTCGGAACCACGTGGAATGTGAAGCAAACATCTCTAACCACACAACTGTGCCTACGCCCGATTGTACGAAACATTGTGTGAAATATTTGACACAATATTAACCAAAATCTATTCGCTATATATTTGGTCAGAATATAAAAGCTTTTATTTATTATTTTTCCTTTTTAGAAAAAAAAAAAGAATTTACTAAATATAGCCACCGATATGTAAAAATAAATAATTCGGTTACTGTGTACCGAAATATGTGAACGCATTTCTTTTATATTTAGATTTTTCGCGTAGGTGATTTTGTTTTATATAATTCGTAGTTTGTGACTGATGCAACCAATTGCATTTTATAGTTTCGTTTGGTCTAGAGCAGTGCTCCGCAACCAGTATGCCACGGCACACTGGTGTGTCACGAGACGATGCTAGGTGTGCCCCAGCGTAACCCGGATATAATTTTTTCCCCTATACTTTTAGTTATATTCCTAGTTCACATGTACCGATGAATTTTAAAGAGAATATACCGTATTTTAACATGTATATGGCCCCTTTTTTGTCAAAAATTAGGTTAAAAAAATATAGGAGTTTCTTATACCTGGATAATATTATAGTCCCTTACAAAACCTTTTTTCCACATTTTAAGCCCCGAAAATTAGGGTTCCTTATACACGAGGGTTCCTTATACACGAGGGTTCCTTATACACGTTAAAATACGGTAAGTGTACCGGATGTAAAACAAGGTTGCGGAGCACTGGTCTAGAGCAGAGCTGCGAAATTCTTTTTCTGAATCCCTGTTTCCGCTTTGTCATTCCTATTTACTTGCCACTCATATTCTTTTATTCTTTTACTTGTTTCGGTCATCTGATTGTGGCCATACTGGAGCACCGCCTTGGAGGGTTTTAGGACATTTTTTTAAAGCCTAGTACTTATTCTATCGTTTCTTCTGCCGAACCGCTAATTTACGGGGGCGTAAACACGTCAACACCAGTTATCAAGCAGTAATGGGAAGATAAACACAGACACAAAGATACACATACATACATACATACATACATACATACATACATGTATTCTTTTATTCTTTTACTCGTTTCAGTTATTTGACTGCGGCCATGCTGGAGCACCACCTTGAAGGGTTTTAATCGAACAAATCGACACCCAGAACTTATCTTTTTAAAGCCTAATACTTATTCTATCGGTTTCTTTTTTGCTGAATTACTAAGTTACGGGGATGTAAACACACCAACACCGGTTGTCAAACAGTGGTAGGGTGACAAATACAAGCACAAAGACACACACATAAATACACACACACATATATACGACGGGCTTCTTTCAGTTTCCGTCAACCAAATCCACTCACAAGGCTTTGGTCAGCTCGAGGCTATGGTAGAAGACACTTCCCCAAAGTGCCACGTAGTGGGACTGAACCTGGAGCCATGTGGTTGGAAAGCAAGCTACTTACTGCACAGCCAGGCAAAAATATAATCTTGTATGAACAATGTGAAAGCGTGTGACTCAGCGCGTGGAACAATGTGAAAGCGCATGGTAAGGGTGTCGCACTCACGAGCTTGCGAGCACGGTTTCAATTCCGGGACCGGGCGATGTGTTGTGTTCTTGAGCAAAATACTTCTTTCGCTTTGCTACAGTCCACTTTGCTGTACATGAGTGACCCTGCAACGGACTGGCGTCCCGTTTAGGGGTGTACTGTCTTAGAAGTCTGGCAGACGGAAACTGAAAGAAGCCCGTCGTATATATGTATGTATATATATGTATACGTATGTGTGTTTTTGTGTCTTACAAAAGATAAGTCCTGGGGTGGATTTTCTCGACTAAAGGTGGTGCTCCGGCATGGCCGCAGTCAAATGACTGAAACTAGTAAAAGGGTAGAGAGAGAGAGAGAGAGAGAGAGAGTATAAGCAAGAATAAATTTTAATTTGTGAGTTTCTAGAGGTTTTGGAGCCTTGGCTCTGATTTTAGCAAATGGTATTATATACCCTGCTGAATCTAAATTTGCCTTATATTGTGCCTGTAACGATGTGAAGTTGCTGGCCACCTTATTATTGCCTTGTTAATACCATTAATAACGGTAATAATACATCTTTATCTAAAATTTATTCTTGCTCACGATAGTTTTCTTTTAAACGGAGTGGGATGTTTGAAGTAAGGACCGCACACGAGCTAATGTAGTGGATATTTTAGAAATAGATGTTAAAATGTTATTTTAAACTGAAGATCCCAAAGTATTTTAATCAATTGGTATTGAAATATACATTACTTACTGATGTATTCAACGCAAAGGTAAACCTATTTCTAATATATTCATTGCATTGCTCACGTGTATCATTATTGTGAGTTTCTGGTGGTTTTCGAGCCTTGGTTCTGATTTAGAAAATGGTATTATATACCCTGTGGAGGCGCAATGGGCCAGTGGTTAGGGCAGCGGACTCGTGGTCATAGGATCGCGAAAACACCTAAAGCTCCACGAGGCTCCGGCAGGAGTTGGTGGCGAACCCTGCTGTACTCTTTCACCACAACTTTCACTCTTACTTCCTGTTTCTGTTGTACCTGTAATTCAAAGGTCAGCCTTGTCACACTGTGTCACGCTGAATATCCCCGAGAACTACGTTAAGGGCACACGTGTCTGTGGAGTGCTCAGCCACTTGCACGTTAATTTCACGAGCAGGCTGTTCCGTTGATCGTATCAACTGGAACCCTCGACGTCGTAAGCGACGGAGTGCCAACAACAACAACAACAATTATATACCCTACTGAATATATATATATATATATATATATATATATATATATATATATAAAGTGGGATGAGACGATTATTACCAAAGTTCCATTTTGTGACTAACAGGACCCCCCCCCCCATATCTACCGGCCCATTTGACCTGGATAGGAAAAATTTGCTGCTACTGTAGCAGTCACAGGCAAGATTGAGAGAGAAGAGAGTGCGCATATTCAAATGAGTTGCTGAAAAGTAAAATTTCGGAAAATAAAATGTTTTAAAAATGTAATTTTTTTTTTAATGTTCCTTGGTAATTTTTCATGCAATTTGAATTTTGTACCTTCGGCAGTTCCTGAGAAACCAGAGTGGACATTCAAGCAATCAATTAATCAATCTAACAAACAAATAGGATCGAATTGTGGCACCCTGTGTTTTGATGATAAGACGTACAGAATGAGTGGAATGACGGCAGGGGAGCACAATTATATTTAATTATCTGGACAATGAGAGTCCTGCCTTCTAAAGAAGTAATTAGCAGCAGGTAGAGCACGGAATTAATGATAGCTAATTAACACAGCTAATCGATTATAATTACTCACCCTTAATGATAAGGGGTCAATTTTGAATTTGATAGAATCAATACATTCCAGACTAGAACTCAGATGTGTTAATGATTTGTTAATTTGCTTTTTATTTATTTTTTTTATTTATTTATTTATTTTTTTCATTGAGTCAAACTTCGGTGTTTCATTGATTCTAACCTAGTGAATGTTATTTGGAGTATATTAGTAGTAGACAAAGGGACGAGTTGGCAGAATCGCTAATGTGTGAGCTGCGTCTCATCCGGTTCATTACGTTCCGAGTTCCAATTCCACCGAGGTTAACTTTGCCTTTCTTCTCTTTTGGGGTCGATTATATATGCTCCAGTTGAGCATTGGGGTCCATGCAATCGACTTACCCCACCCCAAAGCTGCTGGCCTTGTGTCAAAATTAAAAAGGATTATTTTAGTAGTGTGCAGTGTGACGAGCTGGCAGAATCATTAGCGCGTCGCACAAAATGCTTCAGGCTCTTTACGTTCTGAATTCAAATTCCGGCAAGGTTGACTTTGCCTTTCATCTTTCATAGTAGAACAAATAAGTACCAGTTGTGCACTGGGGGTTGATGTGATCGACTCACCATCGCCAAAAAATTGCTGGCCTTGTGCCAACATTTGAAATCATTATATTAGTAGTATACTGTTGGTGTTAGCAGTGAGGGAAAGGGAAGGGTTGTATAATATGTTTCTGGTGCTGTTGTTTCGTCCTAAGATCGATCCTGATTGAGCATATCTGTGACCATGGGTATCGTGTCTTTTATTTTCTCTTCCAGCTTCGGGGTTTTTAATACTTCGTTATCCAATGTGTAGTCTCTTATATCAAAAGGATGTGTTATAATACTATTCCACATACACAAAAACAGCCATACCAATAATCATCATCAGTTGCCCCACGGATATCATTATGGTTTCGACACTTGAGCAGTACCATTCAATCCGGTGGTGTCAACAGCACTAAAATAAGTGTTGTTTGGGAACAAAGAAACCAAAGAAACCACAACTTTCAAACACATTTACCCTATGTGCAGTCATATCAGTAAGTAAATTGAATAATTAAATTACAACAGACTTCAAAATACGTAACTAAACAACGACCAATCCATTAAGTCATACAAAAATTATAATCCCTACCAATTTTTTTCAAGATGATGGCGGTAGAAATTAAAATTGAAATTTGGCTGCTATTTCAGACAAGATGACTGACCATGAGATTCCCAGTGTTGGACAAAAAATTTTTGCGGTGTTTGTCTCGGCTCTTTACGTTTTAAGTTCAAACCCCTCCGAGGTCAATTTTTGCTTTTCATCTTGATAGGGTCGATAAAATAAAGTACCAGTCAAGTACTGAGGTCGACGAGCTTCTCCTTCAAGATTTATAAATCAGCAAACGCTACAGATTCACTCAGGAAACAAAACATTCGGGCATTGGCACTTAACAAATTAGACACACACACACACACACACACACACACACACAATCATCAGCTAAATTTTACTCACGAGACACCGGTCAACCCCCAGGCTATGGTAGAAGATTCTTCACGGACGTTGTGCGTAACAGAATCAAATCTGAAATGTTTTGGCTCAGTTTTAAAAAAATAAATGTAATAGACTACGTTCGTTCAATTATCCTTCATCTGGAAAAAAAACTGCTCTTTTGCCAATGTAAGAGAACAATAATATAATATTGCTACGTATGTAAGAGAGTATGGGAGAGAGGGGGAGGGTGAAGAAGAGAGGGAAAATGAAAAATTCTCATAATGTAATGGTATCTAACAAATGCTAGACTAACCGGGGACGTAGCTCAGTGGTAGAGCATTCGCTTCGCATGTGAAAGGCCCCGGGTTCAATCCCCGGCGTCTCCATTTTTTTAAAAACTTATTTATTAAATCCTATAAAATATCGCCTTGATACATTCCTGCAGAAAAATAGGAATCACACATCCATGGATTTATTTGTATATATAAACCTTAAATTTACCAAGTGGATCAGGTTGATGAGAGGAGGAGAGACGAGCGTATCAGGTGCTTGAGGGGCGCTGACAAGAGACCAGCCAACTCCGAGGGGCAGAGGTAATTGCACGTGAGGAAAAGAAAGATGGTCTTCTATAAATACTATCTGTAATTCTCGAATGGAAAAATGTGTTGCTGAAGAACTTCAGTTTGAACAATTTTCATGATGTTTCATATTTAGATGCTTTTATTAAATGCATTCACTTGTTAAACATAAATAAATCTTGGTATTAAATGGGTTTGATTTACTGTCAGGTGACTTTTGACCAAATTTAATATTCTCTCTCTCTCTCTCTCTCTCTCTCTCTCTCTCTCTCTTTCCCTCCCTCTCCCTCACTCTGGCTCTACTTTTGGCCAACCCTGTAGAGAGGGAAAGTAGCTCAGTGGCAGAGAGTTCGCTTCGCATGTGACAGGCCCCTCCCCGGTTCAATCCCCGGCGTCTCCAAACATTTTTTTGCCTTTTGTAGGTTCTATAGACTGTATATTTGAATACAAATGTGGTAGTATAGATAGATAGACACATGCGTGCATACACGTGCAAAACAAGGTGGAGAAAGTAGCACTCGAAATTCAAAAGAAGAATAAAATAGCGTTTTATTGAAGCTGAAAGGACTTCACAAACTGATTCTTAAATTTTCACATAACAATTGTGAGTATCATCAGGCTGCGTAACAGTTTGTGAAGTTATGAAGTCTTTTCAGCTTCAATAAAAGAAAACTACACTCACACACACACACACACACACAAACACATACACATACATATGTAAAGAGAGGAAGATAGATATACACATATACACATATACAGAAGTAAATAGACACCCCATTAAACATCGTTTTATGTTTATTCTAACTTGTAATGGTTTATATTTGTTATTAATTGAGATTTTTATGTTTCAGGTTCTATATGTAATTGTTTAACCGCGCTATGTACAAAAGAAGCCTTGGAACTGTCTGAATTTCAAAGAGGCCGTATTGTAGGGTCATTCTGAAGATGGGCATCGCGTAAAATCACAGAAAACCTTGGGATCCCACTTTCTGCTGTTATTAGAGTGATTGTGCAATTCACTAGAGACGGGAAGGAGTCCACATCACCTCACCCAAATCAACCCGAGCCCTCTGACAGGACCATTCTCTTTGCTAAGAGAAGTGTGGAGGATAATCCTCGCTGCAAGGCCTCTGACATAGCAGAACAAGTTAATGTCAGTTTCAGAACAGCTGTCAGGTATCTCCACAAACTTGGTTACTATGGCAGAGCAGCAAGGAGGCCAATTCTTCGACCAGCCAATATCAAGCGGAGCAGAGATTGGGCCAGTGAGATGGTGTGGAGAGGACACTGGCATTTTGGGACACTGTTATATTCTCTGATGAGTCCAGATTTGCTGTATTTCCTGACAGTGGTCGAGTGTGGGTCCGGAGACTCTGTGATCAAGGATTGGATGTTGAACTATTGCAGCCAACAATGAAATACGGCAGTTATTCTGCGACGGTCTGGGGAACAATTTGGAGCAATGGTTGATCAGAGCTGGTGGAGTGTGAGGGAAATATAAACTCAGATAAATATGTGTCCATATTTCAGAAAGGACTCCTTCCAATCCTCTCTAGTGGTGAAATGATTAAAGAAGACTCTTTATGTATGGAAGATGGGGCTCCTTGTCACACGGCTAAAATGACCCGAGATTTGTTAGATGAGAATGGCATTAAAAAGCTTCCATGGCCAAGTCAGTGACCAAATATGAACCCTACTGAATACCTC